>NW_022279772.1:0-14623 GCF_009193385.2 Nasonia vitripennis
AGGCATTTTTTGGCAGAATGCGAGTGTCGAAAGTCTAGACTTTGGCTTACAAACATCTCTCACGCCAGTTGTAACCAATTTTATAGTTGACTCCTAGCTATATACAAGTTGCTTTTATAAAAATAATACACATACGATCCACGCTGAGGAAAAGATGTCGCTCCTTAAAACTCATATTAGGGTCCACGACAAGATGGCGGCCACAGTAAGGCATTTTTTGGCAGAATGCGAGTGTCTAAAGTCTAGACTTTGGCTTACAAAAATCTCTCACGCCAGTTGTAACCACAATTTTATAGTTGACTCCTCGCTAAATGCAAGTAGCTTTTATAAAAATAATATGTACAAGATCCACGCATTCTGAGGCATTTTTTGGCAGAATGCGAGGGTCGAAAGTCTAGACTTGGCTTACAAACATCTCTCACGCCAGTTGTAACTACAATTTTATGTTGACTCCTAGCTATATACAAGTTGCTTTTATAAAAATAATACACATAAATCCACGCTGAGGAAAAGATGTCGCTCCTTAAACTCAAAAGTATTAGGGTCCACGACAAGATGGCGGCCACAGTAAGGCATTTTTGGCAGAATGCGAGGGTCGAAAGTCTAGACTTTGACTTACAAACATCTCTCACGCCAGTTGTAACCACAATTTATAGTTGACTCCTAGCTATATACAAGTTGCTTTTATAAAAATAATACACATACGATCCACGCTGAGGAAAAGATGTCGCTCCTTAAACTCAAAAGTATTAGGGTCCACGACAAGATGGCGGCCACAGTAAGGCATTTTTTGCAGAATGCGAGTGTCTAAAGTCTGGACTGGCTTACAAACATCTCTCACGCCAGTTGTAACCACAATTTTATAGTTGACTCCTCGCTAAATGCAAGTAGCTTTTATAAAAATAATATGTACAAGATCCACGCATTCTGAGGCATTTTTTGGCAGAATGCGAGTGTCGAAAGTCTAGACTTGGCTTACAAACATCTCTCACGCCAGTTGTAACCACAATTTTTATAGTTGACTCCTAGTTATATACAAGTTGCTTTTATAAAAATAATACACATACGATCCACGCTGAGGAAAAGATGTCGCTCCTTAAACTCAAAAGTATTAGGGTCCACGACAAGATGGCGGCCACAGTAAGGCATTTTTTGGCAGAATGCGAGTGTCTAAAGTCTAGACTTTGGCTTACAAAAATCTCTCACGCCAGTTGTAACTACAATTTTATAGTTGACTCCTCGCTAAATGCAAGTAGCTTTTATAAAAATAATATGTACAAGATCCACGCATTCTGAGGCATTTTTGGCAGAATGCGAGGGTCGAAAGTCTAGACTTTGACTTACAAACATCTCTCACGCCAGTTGTAACCACAATTTTATAGTTGACTCCTAGCTATATACAAGTTGCTTTTATAAAAATAATACACATACGATCCACGCTGAGGAAAAGATGTCGCTCCTTAAACTCAAAAGTATTAGGGTCCACGACAAGATGGCGGCCACAGTAAGGCATTTTTTGGCAGAATGCGAGGGTCGAAAGTCTAGACTTTGACTTACAAACATCTCTCACGCCAGTTGTAACCACAATTTTATAGTTGACTCCTAGCTATATACAAGTTGCTTTTATAAAAATAATACACATACGATCCACGCTGAGGAAAAGATGTCGCTCCTTAAACTCAAAAGTATTAGGGTCCACGACAAGATGGCGGCCACAGTAAGGCATTTTTTGGCAGAATGCGAGTGTCTAAAGTCTAGACTTTGGCTTACAAACATCTCTCACGCCAGTTGTAACCACAATTTTATAGTTGACTCCTCGCTAAATGCAAGTAGCTTTTATAAAAATAATATGTACAAGATCCACGCATTCTGAGGCATTTTTTGGCAGAATGCGAGTGTCTAAAGTATGGACTGGCTTACAAACATCTCTCACGCCAGTTGTAACTACAATTTTATAGTTGACTCCTAGCTATATACAAGTTGCTTTTATAAAAATAATACACATACGATCCACGCTGAGGAAAAGATGTCGCTCCTTAAACTCAAAAGTATTAGGGTCCACGACAAGATGGCGGCCACAGTAAGGCATTTTTTGGCAGAATGCGAGTGTCTAAAGTATGGACTGGCTTACAAACATCTCTCACGCCAGTTGTAACCACAATTTTATAGTTGACTCCTCGCTAAATGCAAGTAGCTTTTATAAAAATAATATGTACAAGATCCACGCATTCTGAGGCATTTTTTGGCAGAATGCGAGGTCGAAAGTCTAGACTTTGGCTTACAAACATCTCTCACGCCAGTTGTAACCACAATTTTATAGTTGACTCCTAGTTATATACAAGTTGCTTTTATAAAATAATATGTACAAATCCACGCATTCTGAGGCAATTTTTTGCAGAATGCGAGGGTCGAAAGTCTAGACTTTGGCTTACAAACATCTCTCACGCCAGTTGTAACCACAATTTTATAGTTGACTCCTAGCTATATACAAGTTGCTTTTAAAAAATAATACACATACGATCCACGCTGAGGAAAAGATGTCGCTCCTTAAACTCAAAAGTATTAGGGTCCACGACAAGATGGCGGCCACAGTAAGGCATTTTTTGGCAGAATGCGAGTGTCTAAAGTCTAGACTTTGCTTACAAAAATCTCTCACGCCAGTTGTAACTACAATTTTATAGTTGACTCCTCGCTAAATGCAAGTAGCTTTTATAAAAATAATATGTACAAGATCCACGCATTCTGAGGCATTTTTTGGCAGAATGCGAGGGTCGAAAGTCTAGACTTTGGCTTACAAACATCTCTCACGCCAGTTGTAACCACAATTTTATAGTTGACTCCTAGCTATATACAAGTTGCTTTTATAAAAATAATACACATACGATCCACGCTGAGGAAAAGATGTCGCTCCTTAAACTCAAAAGTATTAGGGTCCACGACAAGATGGCGGCCACAGTAAGGCATTTTTGGCAGAATGCGAGTGTCTAAAGTCTAGACTTTGGCTTACAAAAATCTCTCACGCCAGTTGTAACCACAATTTTATAGTTGACTCCTCGCTAAATGCAAGTAGCTTTTATAAAAATAATATGTACAAGATCCACGCATTCTGAGGCATTTTTTGGCAGAATGCGAGGGTCGAAAGTCTAGACTTTGGCTTACAAACATCTCTCACGCCAGTTGTAACCACAATTTTATAGTTGACTCCTAGCTATATACAAGTTGCTTTTATAAAAATAATACACATACGATCCACGCTGAGGAAAAGATGTCGCTCCTTAAACTCAAAAGTATTAGGGTCCACGACAAGATGGCGGCCACAGTAAGGCATTTTTTGGCAGAATGCGAGTGTCTAAAGTCTAGACTTTGGCTTACAAACATCTCTCACGCCAGTTGTAACCACAATTTTATAGTTGACTCCTAGCTATATACAAGTTGCTTTTATAAAAATAATACACATACGATCCACGCTGAGGAAAAGATGTCGCTCCTTAAACTCAAAAGTATTAGGGTCCACGACAAGATGGCGGCCACAGTAAGGCATTTTTTGGCAGAATGCGAGTGTCTAAAGTATGGACTGGCTTACAAACATCTCTCACGCCAGTTGTAACCACAATTTATAGTTGACTCCTCGCTAAATGCAAGTAGCTTTTATAAAAATAATATGTACAAGATCCACGCATTCTGAGGCATTTTTTGGCAGAATGCGAGTGTCTAAAGTCTGGACTGGCTTACAAACATCTCTCACGCCAGTTGTAACCACAATTTTATAGTTGACTCCTAGTTATATACAAGTTGCTTTTATAAAAATAATACACATACGATCCACGCTGAGGAAAAGATGTCGCTCCTTAAACTCAAAAGTATTAGGGTCCACGACAAGATGGCGGCCACAGTAAGGCATTTTTTGGCAGAATGCGAGTGTCTAAAGTCTAGACTTTGGCTTACAAAAATCTCTCACGCCAGTTGTAACTACAATTTTATAGTTGACTCCTCGCTAAATGCAAGTAGCTTTTATAAAAATAATATGTACAAGATCCACGCATTCTGAGGCATTTTTTGGCAGAATGCGAGGGTCGAAAGTCTAGACTTTGGCTTACAAACATCTCTCACGCAAGTTGTAACTACAATTTTATACTTGACTCCTAGCTATATGCAAGTTGCGTTTATAATAATAATGCACATAAGATCCACGCTGAGGAAAAGATGTCGCTCCTTAAACTCAAAAGTATTAGGGTCAACGAGAAGATGGCGGCCATAGTAAGGCATTTTTTGGCAGAATGCGAGGTCGAAAGTCTAGACTTTGACTTACAAACATCTCTCACGCCAGTTGTAACCACAATTTTATAGTTGACTCCTAGCTATATACAAGTTGCTTTTATAAAAATAATACACATACGATCCACGCTGAGGAAAAGATGTCGCTCCTTAAACTCAAAAGTATTAGGGTCCACGACAAGATGGCGGCCACAGTAAGGCATTTTTTGGCAGAATGCGAGTGTCTAAAGTATGGACTGGCTTACAAACATCTCTCACGCCAGTTGTAACCACAATTTTATAGTTGACTCCTCGCTAAATGCAAGTAGCTTTTATAAAAATAATATGTACAAGATCCACGCATTCTGAGGCATTTTTTGGCAGAATGCGAGTGTCGAAAGTATGGACTTTGGCTTACAAACATCTCTCACGCCAGTTGTAACCACAATTTTATAGTTGACTCCTAGTTATATACAAGTTGCTTTTATAAAAATAATACACATACGATCCACGCTGAGGAAAAGATGTCGCTCCTTAAACTCAAAAGTATTAGGGTCCACGACAAGATGGCGGCCACAGTAAGGCATTTTTTGGCAGAATGCGAGTGTCTAAAGTCTAGACTTTGGCTTACAAAAATCTCTCACGCCAGTTGTAACTACAATTTTATAGTTGACTCCTCGCTAAATGCAAGTAGCTTTTATAAAAATAATATGTACAAGATCCACGCATTCTGAGGCATTTTTTGGCAGAATGCGAGGGTCGAAAGTCTAGACTTTGACTTACAAACATCTCTCACGCCAGTTGTAACCACAATTTTATAGTTGACTCCTAGCTATATACAAGTTGCTTTTATAAAAATAATACACATACGATCCACGCTGAGGAAAAGATGTCGCTCCTTAAACTCAAAAGTATTAGGGTCCACGACAAGATGGCGGCCACAGTAAGGCATTTTTTGGCAGAATGCGAGTGTCTAAAGTCTAGACTTTGGCTTACAAACATCTCTCACGCCAGTTGTAACCACAATTTTATAGTTGACTCCTAGCTATATACAAGTTGCTTTTATAAAAATAATACACATACGATCCACGCTGAGGAAAAGATGTCGCTCCTTAAACTCAAAAGTATTAGGGTCCACGACAAGATGGCGGCCACAGTAAGGCATTTTTTGGCAGAATGCGAGTGTCTAAAGTCTAGACTTTGGCTTACAAAAATCTCTCACGCCAGTTGTAACTACAATTTTATAGTTGACTCCTCGCTAAATGCAAGTAGCTTTTATAAAAATAATATGTACAAGATCCACGCATTCTGAGGCATTTTTTGGCAGAATGCGAGTGTCTAAAGTATGGACTGGCTTACAAACATCTCTCACGCCAGTTGTAACTACAATTTTATAGTTGACTCCTAGCTATATACAAGTTGCTTTTATAAAAATAATACACATACGATCCACGCTGAGGAAAAGATGTCGCTCCTTAAACTCAAAAGTATTAGGGTCCACGACAAGATGGCGGCCACAGTAAGGCATTTTTTGGCAGAATGCGAGTGTCTAAAGTATGGACTGGCTTACAAACATCTCTCACGCCAGTTGTAACCACAATTTTATAGTTGACTCCTCGCTAAATGCAAGTAGCTTTTATAAAAATAATATGTACAAGATCCACGCATTCTGAGGCATTTTTTGGCAGAATGCGAGGGTCGAAAGTCTAGACTTTGGCTTACAAACATCTCTCACGCCAGTTGTAACCACAATTTTATAGTTGACTCCTAGTTATATACAAGTTGCTTTTATAAAAATAATATGTACAAGATCCACGCATTCTGAGGCATTTTTTGGCAGAATGCGAGGGTCGAAAGTCTAGACTTTGGCTTACAAACATCTCTCACGCCAGTTGTAACCACAATTTTATAGTTGACTCCTAGTTATATACAAGTTGCTTTTATAAAAATAATACACATACGATCCACGCTGAGGAAAAGATGTCGCTCCTTAAACTCAAAAGTATTAGGGTCCACGACAAGATGGCGGCCACAGTAAGGCATTTTTTGGCAGAATGCGAGTGTCTAAAGTCTAGACTTTGGCTTACAAAAATCTCTCACGCCAGTTGTAACTACAATTTTATAGTTGACTCCTCGCTAAATGCAAGTAGCTTTTATAAAAATAATATGTACAAGATCCACGCATTCTGAGGCATTTTTTGGCAGAATGCGAGGGTCGAAAGTCTAGACTTTGGCTTACAAACATCTCTCACGCCAGTTGTAACCACAATTTTATAGTTGACTCCTAGTTATATACAAGTTGCTTTTATAAAAATAATACACATACGATCCACGCTGAGGAAAAGATGTCGCTCCTTAAACTCAAAAGTATTAGGGTCCACGACAAGATGGCGGCCACAGTAAGGCATTTTTTGGCAGAATGCGAGTGTCTAAAGTCTAGACTTTGGCTTACAAAAATCTCTCACGCCAGTTGTAACTACAATTTTATAGTTGACTCCTCGCTAAATGCAAGTAGCTTTTATAAAAATAATATGTACAAGATCCACGCATTCTGAGGCATTTTTTGGCAGAATGCGAGTGTCTAAAGTATAGACTGGCTTACAAACATCTCTCACGCCAGTTGTAACTACAATTTTATAGTTGACTCCTAGCTATATACAAGTTGCTTTTATAAAAATAATACACATACGATCCACGCTGAGGAAAAGATGTCGCTCCTTAAACTCAAAAGTATTAGGGTCCACGACAAGATGGCGGCCACAGTAAGGCATTTTTTGGCAGAATGCGAGTGTCTAAAGTATGGACTGGCTTACAAACATCTCTCACGCCAGTTGTAACCACAATTTTATAGTTGACTCCTCGCTAAATGCAAGTAGCTTTTATAAAAATAATATGTACAAGATCCACGCATTCTGAGGCATTTTTTGGCAGAATGCGAGGGTCGAAAGTCTAGACTTTGGCTTACAAACATCTCTCACGCCAGTTGTAACCACAATTTTATAGTTGACTCCTAGTTATATACAAGTTGCTTTTATAAAAATAATATGTACAAGATCCACGCATTCTGAGGCATTTTTTGGCAGAATGCGAGGGTCGAAAGTCTAGACTTTGGCTTACAAACATCTCTCACGCCAGTTGTAACCACAATTTTATAGTTGACTCCTAGTTATATACAAGTTGCTTTTATAAAAATAATACACATACGATCCACGCTGAGGAAAAGATGTCGCTCCTTAAACTCAAAAGTATTAGGGTCCACGACAAGATGGCGGCCACAGTAAGGCATTTTTTGGCAGAATGCGAGTGTCTAAAGTCTAGACTTTGGCTTACAAAAATCTCTCACGCCAGTTGTAACTACAATTTTATAGTTGACTCCTCGCTAAATGCAAGTAGCTTTTATAAAAATAATATGTACAAGATCCACGCATTCTGAGGCATTTTTTGGCAGAATGCGAGGGTCGAAAGTCTAGACTTTGGCTTACAAACATCTCTCACGCCAGTTGTAACCACAATTTTATAGTTGACTCCTAGTTATATACAAGTTGCTTTTATAAAAATAATACACATACGATCCACGCTGAGGAAAAGATGTCGCTCCTTAAACTCAAAAGTATTAGGGTCCACGACAAGATGGCGGCCACAGTAAGGCATTTTTTGGCAGAATGCGAGTGTCTAAAGTCTAGACTTTGGCTTACAAAAATCTCTCACGCCAGTTGTAACTACAATTTTATAGTTGACTCCTCGCTAAATGCAAGTAGCTTTTATAAAAATAATATGTACAAGATCCACGCATTCTGAGGCATTTTTTGGCAGAATGCGAGGGTCGAAAGTCTAGACTTTGGCTTACAAACATCTCTCACGCCAGTTGTAACTACAATTTTATGTACTTGACTCCTAGCTATATGCAAGTAGCGTTTATAATAATAATGCACATAAGATCCACGCTGAGGAAAAGATGTCGCTCCTTAAACTCAAAAGTATTAGGGTCAACGAGAAGATGGCGGCCATAGTAAGGCATTTTTCGGCAGAATGCGAGGGTCGAAAGTCTAGACTTTGACTTACAAACATCTCTCACGCCAGTTGTAACCACAATTTTATAGTTGACTCCTACCTATATACAAGTTGCTTTTATAAAAATAATACACATACGATCCACGCTGAGGAAAAGATGTCGCTCCTTAAACTCAAAAGTATTAGGGTCCACGACAAGATGGCGGCCACAGTAAGGCATTTTTTGGCAGAATGAGAGTGTCTAAAGTATGGACTGGCTTACAAACATCTCTCACGCCAGTTGTAACCACAATTTTATAGTTGACTCCTCGCTAAATGCAAGTAGCTTTTATAAAAATAATATGTACAAGATCCACGCATTCTGAGGCATTTTTTGGCAGAATGCGAGTGTCTAAAGTATGGACTGGCTTACAAACATCTCTCACGCCAGTTGTAACCACAATTTTATAGTTGACTCCTAGTTATATACAAGTTGCTTTTATAAAAATAATACACATACGATCCACGCTGAGGAAAAGATGTCGCTCCTTAAACTCAAAAGTATTAGGGTCCACGACAAGATGGCGGCCACAGTAAGGCATTTTTTGGCAGAATGCGAGTGTCTAAAGTCTAGACTTTGGCTTACAAACATCTCTCACGCCAGTTGTAACTACAATTTTATAGTTGACTCCTCGCTAAATGCAAGTAGCTTTTATAAAAATAATATGTACAAGATCCACGCATTCTGAGGCATTTTTTGGCAGAATGCGAGGGTCGAAAGTCTAGACTTTGGCTTACAAACATCTCTCACGCCAGTTGTAACCACAATTTTATAGTTGACTCCTGGCTATATACAAGTAGCTTTTATAAAAATAATACACATAAGATCCACGCTGAGGAAAAGATGTCGCTCCTTAAACTCAAAAGTATTAGGGTCAACGAGAAGATGGCGGCCATAGTAAGGCATTTTTTGGCAGAATGCGAGGGTCGAAAGTCTAGACTTTGACTTACAAACATCTCTCACGCCAGTTGTAACCACAATTTTATAGTTGACTCCTAGCTATATACAAGTTGCTTTTATAAAAATAATACACATACGATCCACGCTGAGGAAAAGATGTCGCTCCTTAAACTCAAAAGTATTAGGGTCCACGACAAGATGGCGGCCACAGTAAGGCATTTTTTGGCAGAATGCGAGTGTCTAAAGTATGGACTGGCTTACAAACATCTCTCACGCCAGTTGTAACCACAATTTTATAGTTGACTCCTCGCTAAATGCAAGTAGCTTTTATAAAAATAATATGTACAAGATCCACGCATTCTGAGGCATTTTTTGGCAGAATGCGAGTGTCTAAAGTATGGACTGGCTTACAAACATCTCTCACGCCAGTTGTAACCACAATTTTATAGTTGACTCCTAGTTATATACAAGTTGCTTTTATAAAAATAATACACATACGATCCACGCTGAGGAAAAGATGTCGCTCCTTAAACTCAAAAGTATTAGGGTCCACGACAAGATGGCGGCCACAGTAAGGCATTTTTTGGCAGAATGCGAGTGTCTAAAGTCTAGACTTTGGCTTACAAAAATCTCTCACGCCAGTTGTAACCACAATTTTATAGTTGACTCCTCGCTAAATGCAAGTAGCTTTTATAAAAATAATATGTACAAGATCCACGCATTCTGAGGCATTTTTTGGCAGAATGCGAGGGTCGAAAGTCTAGACTTTGGCTTACAAACATCTCTCACGCCAGTTGTAACCACAATTTTATGTAGTTGACTCCTAGCTATATGCAAGTAGCTTTTATAATAATAATGCACATAAGATCCACGCTGAGGAAAAGATGTCGCTCCTTAAACTCAAAAGTATTAGGGTCAACGAGAAGATGGCGGCCACAGTAAGGCATTTTTTGGCAGAATGCGAGGGTCGAAAGTCTAGACTTTGGCTTACAAACATCTCTCACGCCAGTTGTAACCACAATTTTATAGTTGACTCCTAGCTATATACAAGTTGCTTTTATAAAAATAATACACATACGATCCACGCTGAGGAAAAGATGTCGCTCCTTAAACTCAAAAGTATTAGGGTCCACGACAAGATGGCGGCCACAGTAAGGCATTTTTTGGCAGAATGCGAGTGTCTAAAGTATGGACTGGCTTACAAACATCTCTCACGCCAGTTGTAACCACAATTTTATAGTTGACTCCTCGCTAAATGCAAGTAGCTTTTATAAAAATAATATGTACAAGATCCACGCATTCTGAGGCATTTTTTGGCAGAATGCGAGGTCTAAAGTCTAGACTGGCTTACAAACATCTCTCACGCCAGTTGTAACCACAATTTTATAGTTGACTCCTAGTTATATACAAGTTGCTTTTATAAAAATAATACACATACGATCCACGCTGAGGAAAAGATGTCGCTCCTTAAACTCAAAAGTATTAGGGTCCACGACAAGATGGCGGCCACAGTAAGGCATTTTTTGGCAGAATGCGAGTGTCTAAAGTATGGACTGGCTTACAAACATCTCTCACGCCAGTTGTAACCACAATTTTATAGTTGACTCCTCGCTAAATGCAAGTAGCTTTTATAAAAATAATATGTACAAGATCCACGCATTCTGAGGCATTTTTTGGCAGAATGCGAGGGTCGAAAGTCTAGACTGGCTTACAAACATCTCTCACGCCAGTTGTAACCACAATTTTATAGTTGACTCCTAGTTATATACAAGTTGCTTTTATAAAAATAATACACATACGATCCACGCTGAGGAAAAGATGTCGCTCCTTAAACTCAAAAGTATTAGGGTCCACGACAAGATGGCGGCCACAGTAAGGCATTTTTTGGCAGAATGCGAGTGTCTAAAGTCTAGACTTTGGCTTACAAACATCTCTCACGCCAGTTGTAACCACAATTTTATAGTTGACTCCTAGCTATATACAAGTTGCTTTTATAAAAATAATACACATACGATCCACGCTGAGGAAAAGATGTCGCTCCTTAAACTCAAAAGTATTAGGGTCCACGACAAGATGGCGGCCACAGTAAGGCATTTTTTGGCAGAATGCGAGTGTCTAAAGTCTAGACTTTGGCTTACAAAAATCTCTCACGCCAGTTGTAACTACAATTTTATAGTTGACTCCTCGCTAAATGCAAGTAGCTTTTATAAAAATAATATGTACAAGATCCACGCATTCTGAGGCATTTTTTGGCAGAATGCGAGGGTCGAAAGTCTAGACTTTGACTTACAAACATCTCTCACGCCAGTTGTAACCACAATTTTATAGTTGACTCCTAGCTATATACAAGTTGCTTTTATAAAAATAATACACATACGATCCACGCTGAGGAAAAGATGTCGCTCCTTAAACTCAAAAGTATTAGGGTCCACGACAAGATGGCGGCCACAGTAAGGCATTTTTTGGCAGAATGCGAGTGTCTAAAGTCTAGACTTTGGCTTACAAACATCTCTCACGCCAGTTGTAACCACAATTTTATAGTTGACTCCTAGCTATATACAAGTTGCTTTTATAAAAATAATACACATACGATCCACGCTGAGGAAAAGATGTCGCTCCTTAAACTCAAAAGTATTAGGGTCCACGACAAGATGGCGGCCACAGTAAGGCATTTTTTGGCAGAATGCGAGTGTCTAAAGTATGGACTGGCTTACAAACATCTCTCACGCCAGTTGTAACCACAATTTTATAGTTGACTCCTCGCTAAATGCAAGTAGCTTTTATAAAAATAATATGTACAAGATCCACGCATTCTGAGGCATTTTTTGGCAGAATGCGAGTGTCTAAAGTATGGACTGGCTTACAAACATCTCTCACGCCAGTTGTAACCACAATTTTATAGTTGACTCCTAGTTATATACAAGTTGCTTTTATAAAAATAATACACATACGATCCACGCTGAGGAAAAGATGTCGCTCCTTAAACTCAAAAGTATTAGGGTCCACGACAAGATGGCGGCCACAGTAAGGCATTTTTTGGCAGAATGCGAGTGTCTAAAGTCTAGACTTTGGCTTACAAACATCTCTCACGCCAGTTGTAACCACAATTTTATAGTTGACTCCTAGCTATATACAAGTTGCATTTATAAAAATAATACACATACGATCCACGCTGAGGAAAAGATGTCGCTCCTTAAACTCAAAAGTATTAGGGTCCACGACAAGATGGCGGCCACAGTAAGGCATTTTTTGGCAGAATGCGAGTGTCTAAAGTCTAGACTGGCTTACAAAAATCTCTCACGCCAGTTGTAACTACAATTTTATAGTTGACTCCTCGCTAAATGCAAGTAGCTTTTATAAAAATAATATGTACAAGATCCACGCATTCTGAGGCATTTTTTGGCAGAATGCGAGGGTCGAAAGTCTAGACTTTGGCTTACAAACATCTCTCACGCCAGTTGTAACTACAATTTTATAGTTGACTCCTAGCTATATGCAAGTTGCGTTTATAATAATAATACACATACGATCCACGCTGAGGAAAAGATGTCGCTCCTTAAACTCAAAAGTATTAGGGTCAACGAGAAGATGGCGGCCATAGTAAGGCATTTTTTGGCAGAATGCGAGGGTCGAAAGTCTAGACTTTGGCTTACAAACATCTCTCACGCCAGTTGTAACCACAATTTTATAGTTGACTCCTAGCTATATACAAGTTGCTTTTATAAAAATAATACACATACGATCCACGCTGAGGAAAAGATGTCGCTCCTTAAACTCAAAAGTATTAGGGTCCACGACAAGATGGCGGCCACAGTAAGGCATTTTTTGGCAGAATGCGAGTGTCTAAAGTATGGACTGGCTTACAAACATCTCTCACGCCAGTTGTAACTACAATTTTATAGTTGACTCCTCGCTAAATGCAAGTAGCTTTTATAAAAATAATATGTACAAGATCCACGCATTCTGAGGCATTTTTTGGCAGAATGCGAGGGTCGAAAGTCTGGACTGGCTTACAAACATCTCTCACGCCAGTTGTAACCACAATTTTATAGTTGACTCCTAGTTATATACAAGTTGCTTTTATAAAAATAATACACATACGATCCACGCTGAGGAAAAGATGTCGCTCCTTAAACTCAAAAGTATTAGGGTCAACGAGAAGATGGCGGCCATAGTAAGGCATTTTTTGGCAGAATGCGAGGGTCTAAAGTCTAGACTTTGGCTTACAAACATCTCTCACGCCAGTTGTAACTACAATTTTATAGTTGACTCCTAGCTATATACAAGTTGCTTTTATAAAAATAATACACATACGATCCACGCTGAGGAAAAGATGTCGCTCCTTAAACTCAAAAGTATTAGGGTCCACGACAAGATGGCGGCCACAGTAAGGCATTTTTTGGCAGAATGCGAGTGTCTAAAGTATGGACTGGCTTACAAACATCTCTCACGCCAGTTGTAACCACAATTTTATAGTTGACTCCTCGCTAAATGCAAGTAGCTTTTATAAAAATAATATGTACAAGATCCACGCATTCTGAGGCATTTTTTGGCAGAATGCGAGTGTCGAAAGTCTAGACTGGCTTACAAACATCTCTCACGCCAGTTGTAACCACAATTTTATAGTTGACTCCTAGTTATATACAAGTTGCTTTTATAAAAATAATACACATACGATCCACGCTGAGGAAAAGATGTCGCTCCTTAAACTCAAAAGTATTAGGGTCAACGACAAGATGGCGGCCATAGTAAGGCATTTTTGGCAGAATGCGAGGGTCGAAAGTCTAGACTTTGACTTACAAACATCTCTCACGCCAGTTGTAACCACAATTTTATAGTTGACTCCTACCTATATACAAGTTGCTTTTATAAAAATAATACACATACGATCCACGCTGAGGAAAAGTTGTCGCTCCTTAAACTCAAAAGTATTAGGGTCCACGACAAGATGGCGGCCACAGTAAGGCATTTTTTGGCAGAATGCGAGTGTCTAAAGTATGGACTGGCTTACAAACATCTCTCACGCCAGTTGTAACCACAATTTTATAGTTGACTCCTCGCTAAATGCAAGTAGCTTTTATAAAAATAATATGTACAAGATCCACGCATTCTGAGGCATTTTTTGGCAGAATGCGAGTGTCTAAAGTCTGGACTGGCTTACAAACATCTCTCACGCCAGTTGTAACCACAATTTTATAGTTGACTCCTAGTTATATACAAGTTGCTTTTATAAAAATAATACACATACGATCCACGCTGAGGAAAAGATGTCGCTCCTTAAACTCAAAAGTATTAGGGTCCACGACAAGATGGCGGCCACAGTAAGGCATTTTTTGGCAGAATGCGAGTGTCTAAAGTCTAGACTTTGGCTTACAAACATCTCTCACGCCAGTTGTAACTACAATTTTATAGTTGACT
>NW_022279773.1:0-13580 GCF_009193385.2 Nasonia vitripennis
AAATATTCTAAATCGTTAGGATAACCGTGGGTAACACTAATAATCACTTTCACTGCTGTCGGCTGTGTAAAGCAAGAAAGACTCTTATTTTCTGCATACAGTCATAGGAGTACATCTTACAATTCTCTACAGCAGTGAGAATATTCTAAATCGTTAGGATAACCGTGGGGAACACTAATAATCACTTTCACTGCTGTCGGCTGTGTAAAGCAAGAAAGATACTTTGTTTTCTGCCATACAGTCATAGGAGTACATCTTACAATTCGCTTACAGCAGTTGAAAAATTTCTAAATCGTTAGGATAACCGTGGGGAACACTAATAATCACTTTCACTGCTGTCGGCTGTGTAAAGCAAGAAAGAGTATGGATTCTTTGTCTTCTGCACACAGTTACAGGAGTACATCATACAATACGCTTGAGCAGTTGAAAATATTCTAAATCGTTAGGATAACCGTGGGGAACACTAATAATCACTTTCACTGCTGTCGGCTGTGTAATGCAAGAAAGACTTCTTTATTTTCTGCATACAGTTACAGGAGTACATCATACAATACGCTTCAGAATTGAAAATATTCTAAAATCGTTAGGATAACCGTGGGGAACACTAATAATCACTTTCACTGCTGTCGGCTGTGTAAAGCAAGAAAGACTCTTTGTTTTCTGCATACAGTCATAGGAGTACATCTTACAATTCGCTACAGCAGTTGAGAATATTCTAAATCGTTAGGATAACTGTGGGTACACTAATAATCACTTTCACTGCTGTCGGCTGTCAAAGGAAGAAAGAGTATGGATTCTTTCTCTTCTGCACACAGTACAGGAGTACATCTTACAATTCGCTTCAGCAGTTGAAAATATTCTAAATCGTTAGGATAACCGTGGGGAACACTAATAATCACTTCCACTGCTGTCGCTGTGTAAAGCAAGAAAGATACTTTGTTTCTGCACACAGTCATAGTAGTTCATGTTACAATTCGCTTCAGCAGTTGAAAATATTCTAAATCGTTAGGATAACCGTGGGGAACACTAATAATCACTTTCACTGCTGTCGGCTGTGTAAAGCAAGAAAGACTCTTTATTTTCTGCACACAGTCATATAGTTCATGTTACAATTCGCTACAGCAGTTGAAAATATTCTAAATCGTTAAGGATAACCGTGGGGAACACTAATAATCACTTTCACTGCTGTCGGCTGTGCAAAGCAAGCAAACGTCTGGACTCTTTGTCTTCGGCACACAGTTATAGGAGTACATCATACAATTCGCTACAGTAGTTGAAAATATTCTAAATCGTTAGGATAACTGTGGGGAACACAGTTATCCTAACGATTCCTAACGGTAATATCACTTTCACTGCTGTCGGCTGTGAAAAGGAAGAAAGAGTATGGATCTTTCTCATCTGCACTCAGTTACAGGAGTACATCTTACAATTCGCTCAGCAGTTGAAAATATTCTAAATCGTTAGGATAACCGTGGGGAACACTAATAATCACTTTCACTGCTGTCGGCTGTGAAAAGGAAGAAAGAGTATGGATTCTTTCTCTTCTGCACACAGTTACAGAGTACATCTTACAATTCGCTTCAGCAGTTGAAAATATTCTAAATCGTTAGGATAACCGTGGGGAACACTATAATCACTTTCACTGCTGTCGGCTGTGAAAGCAAGAAAGACTCTTATTTTTCTGCATACAGTCATAGGAGTACATCTTACAATTCGCTACAGCAGTTGAAAATATTCTAAATCGTTAGGATAACCGTGGGGAACACTAATAATCACTTTCACTGCTGTCGGCTGTGTAAAGCAAGAAAGACTCATTATTTTCTGCATACAGTCATAGGAGTACATCTTACAATTCGCTCAGCAGTTGAAAATATTCTAAATCGTTAGCATAACCGTGGGGAACACTAATAATCACTTTCATTGCTGTCGGCTGTGCAAAGCAAGAAAGACTATGGATTCTTTGTCTTCTGCACACAGTTACAGGAGTACATCTTATACAATTCGCTTCAGCAGTTGAAAAATATTCTAAATCGTTAGCATAACCGTGGGGAACACTAATAATCACTTTCATTGCTGTCGGCTGTGCAAAGCAAGAAAGACTATGGATTCTTTGTCTTCTGCACACAGTTACAGGAGTACATCATACAATACGCTTCAGGAGTTGAAAATATTCTAAATCGTTAGGATAATCGTGGGGAACACTAATAATCACACTGCTGTCGGCTGTGTAAAGCAAGAAAGACTCTTTATTTTCTGCATACAGTCATAGGAGTACATCTTACAATTCTCTACAGCAGTTGAGAATATTCTAAATCGTTAGGATAACCGTGGGGAACACTAATAATCACTTTCACTGCTGTCGGCTGTGTAAAGCACGAAAGATACTTTGTTTCTGCACACAGTCATAGTAGTTCATGTTACAATTCGCTGTCGGCTGTGTAAAGCAAGAAAGACTCATTATTTTCTGCATACAGTCATAGGAGTACATCTTACAATTCGCTTCAGCAGTTGAAAATATTCTAAATCGTTAGCATAACCGTGGGGAACACTAATAATCACTTTCACTGCTGCGGCTGTGTAAAGCAAGAAGACTCTTTATTTTCTGCATACAGTCATAGGAGTACATCTTACAATTCTCTACAGCAGTTGAGAATATTCTAAATCGTTAGGATAACGTGGGGAACACTAATAATCACTTTCAATGCTGTCGGCTGTGTAAAGCACGAAAGATACTTTGTTTTCTGCACACAGTCATAGTAGTTCATGTTACAATTCGCTGTCGGCTGTGTAAAGCAAGAAAGACTCTTTGTTTTCTGCATACAGTCATAGGAGTACATCTTACATTCTCTACAGCAGTTGAAAATATTCTAAATCGTTAGGATAACCGTGGGTAACACTAATAATCACTTTCACTGCTGTCGACTGTGTAAAGCAAGAAAGAGTAAGGATTCTTTGTCTTCTGCACACAGTTACAGGAGCACATCATACAATACGCTTGAGCAGTTGAAAATATTCTAAATCGTTAGGATAACCGTGGGGAACACTAATAATCACTTTCACTGCTGTCGGCTGTGTAATGCAAGAAAGACTCTTTATTTTCTGCATACAGTTACAGGAGTACATCATACAATACGCTTCAGGAATTGAAAATATTCTAATCGTTAGGATAACCGTGGGAACACTAATAATCACTTTCACTGCTGTCGGCTGTGTAAAGCACGAAAGATACTTTGTTTCTGCACACAGTCATAGTAGTTCATGTTACAATTCGCTTCAGCAGTAGAAAATATTCTAAATCGTTAGTATAGTATGGGGAACACTAATAATCACTTTCACTGCTGCGGCTGTGTAAAGCAAGAAAGACTCTTTATTTTCTGCACACAGTCATAGTAGTTCATGTTACAATTCGCTACAGCAGTTGAAAATATTCTAAATCGTAAGGATAACCGTGGGGAACACTAATAATCACTTTCACTGCTGTCGGCTGTGCAAAGCCAGCAAACGTCTGGACTCTTTGTCTTCGGCACACAGTTATAGGAGTACATCATACAATTCGCTACAGTAGTTGAAAATATTCGTAATCGTTAGGATAACTGTGGGGAACACAGTTATCCTAACGATTCCTAACGGTAATAATCACTTTCACTGCTGTTGGCTGTGAAAGGAAGAAAGAGTATGGATTCTTTCTCATCTGCACTCAGTTACAGGAGTACATCTTACAATTCGCTTCAGCAGTTGATAATATTGTAAATCGTTAGAATAACCGTGGGGAACACTAATAATCACTTTCACGGCTGTCGGCTGTGAAAGGAAGAAAGAGTATGGATTCTTTCTCTTCTGCACACAGTTACAGGAGTACATCTTACAATTCGCTTCAGCAGTTGAAAATATTCTAAATCGTTAGGATAACCGTGGGGAACACTAATAACCACTTTCACTGCTGTCGGCTGTGTAAAGCAAGAAAGACTCATTATTTTCTGCATACAGTCATAGGAGTACATCTTACAATTCGCTACAGCAGTTGAAAATATTCTAAATCGTTAGGATAACCGTGGGGAACACTAATAATCACTTTCACTGCTGTCGGCTGTGTAAAGCAAGAAAGACTCATTATTTTCTGCATACAGTCATAGGAGTACATCTTACAATTCGCTTCAGCAGTTGAAAATATTCTAAATCGTTAGCATAACCGTGGGGAACACTAATAATCACTTTCATTGCTGTCGGCTGTGCAAAGCAAGAAAGACTATGGATTCTTTGTCTTCTGCACACAGTTACAGGAGTACATCTTACAATTCGCTTCAGCAGTTGAAAATATTCTAAATCGTTAGCATAACCGTGGGGAACACTAATAATCACTTTCATTGCTGTCGGCTGTGCAAAGCAAGAAAGACTATGGATTCTTTGTCTTCTGCACACAGTTACAGGAGTACATCATACAATACGCTTCAGGAGTTGAAAATATTCTAAATCGTTAGGATAATCGTGGGGAACACTAATAATCACACTGCTGTCGGCTGTGTAAAGCAAGAAAGACTCTTTATTTTCTGCATACAGTCATAGGAGTACATCTTACAATTCTCTACAGCAGTTGAGAATATTCTAAATCGTTAGGATAACCGTGGGGAACACTAATAATCACTTTCACTGCTGTCGGCTGTGTAAAGCACGAAAGATACTTTGTTTTCTGCACACAGTCATAGTAGTTCATGTTACAATTCGCTGTCGGCTGTGTAAAGCAAGAAAGACTCATTATTTTCTGCATACAGTCATAGGAGTACATCTTACAATTCGCTTCAGCAGTTGAAAATATTCTAAATCGTTAGCATAACCGTGGGGAACACTAATAATCACTTTCACTGCTGCGGCTGTGTAAAGCAAGAAAGACTCTTTATTTTCTGCATACAGTCATAGGAGTACATCTTACAATTCTCTACAGCAGTTGAGAATATTCTAAATCGTTAGGATAACCGTGGGGAACACTAATAATCACTTTCACTGCTGTCGGCTGTGTAAAGCACGAAAGATACTTTGTTTTCTGCATACAGTCATAGGAGTACATCTTACAATTCTCTACAGCAGTTGAAAATATTCTAAATCGTTAGGATAACCGTGGGTAACACTAATAATCACTTTCACTGCTGTCGACTGTGTAAAGCAAGAAAGAGTAAGGATTCTTTGTCTTCTGCACACAGTTACAGGAGCACATCATACAATACGCTTGAGCAGTTGAAAATATTCTAAATCGTTAGGATAACCGTGGGGAACACTAATAATCACTTTCACTGCTGTCGGCTGTGTAATGCAAGAAAGACTCTTTATTTTCTGCATACAGTTACAGGAGTACATCATACAATACGCTTCAGGAATTGAAAATATTCTAAATCGTTAGGATAACCGTGGGGAACACTAATAATCACTTTCACTGCTGTCGGCTGTGTAAAGCACGAAAGATACTTTGTTTTCTGCACACAGTCATAGTAGTTCATGTTACAATTCGCTGTCGGCTGTGTAAAGCAAGAAAGACTCTTTGTTTTCTGCATACAGTCATAGGAGTACATCTTACAATTCTCTACAGCAGCTGAAAATATTCTAAATCGTTAGGATAACCGTGGGTAACACTAATAATCACTTTCACTGCTGTCGGCTGTGTAAAGCAAGAAAGACTCATTATTTTCTGCATACAGTCATAGGAGTACATCTTACAATTCGCTACAGCAGTTGAAATTATTCTTAATCGTTAGGATAACCGTGGGGAACACTAATAATCACTTTCACTGCTGTCGGCTGTGCAAAGCAAGAAAGAGTATGGATTCTTTGTCTTCTGCACACAGTTACAGGACACTAATAATCACTTTCACTGCTGTCGGCTGTGCAAAGCAAGAAAGAGTATGGATTCTTTGTCTTCTGCACACAGTTACAGGAGTACATCATACAATACGCTTCAGGAGTTGAAAATATTCTAAATCGTAGGATAACCGTGGGGAACACTAATAATCACTTTCACTGCTGTCGGCTGTCAAAGGAAGAAAGAGTATGGATTCTTTCTCTTCTGCACACAGTTACAGGAGTACATCTTACAATTCGCTTCAGCAGTTGAAAATATTCTAAATCGTTAGGATAACCGTGGGGAACAGTAATAATCACTTTCACTGCTGCGGCTGTGTAAAGCAAGAAAGACTCTTTATTTTCTGCATACAGTCATAGGAGAACATCTTACAATTATCTACAGCAGTTAAGAATATTGTAAATCGTTAGGATAACCGTGGGGAACACTAATAATCACTTTCACGGCTGTCGGCTGTGAAAGGAAGAAAGAATATGGATTCTTTCTCTTCTGCACACAGTTACAGGAGTACATCTTACAATTCGCTTCAGCAGTTGAAAATAATCTAAATCGTTAGGATAACCGTGGGGAACACTAATAATCACACTGCTGTCGCTGTGTAAATCAAGAAAGACTCTTTGTTTACTGCACACATAATATTTTCTAAACACAGTTATAGGAATAGATCATACAATTCGTTACAGCAGTTGAAAATATTCCAAATCTTTAGGATAACCGAGGAACACTAATAATCACACTGCAGTCGGCTGAGTAGATCAAGAAATTCTCTTTGTTTTCTACACATAGTCATAGTAGTTCATGTTACAATTCGCTTCAGCAGTTGAAAATATTCTAAATCGTTAGGATAACCGTGGGGAACACTAATAATCACTTTCACTGCTGTCGGCTGTGCAAAGCAAGAAAGAGTATGGATTCTTTGTCTTCTGCACACAGTTACAGGAGTACATCATACAATACGCTTGAGCAGTTGAAAATATTCCAAATCGTTAGGATAACCGTGGGGAACACTAATAATCACACTGCTGTCGGCTGTGTAAATCAAGAAAGAGTATGGATTCTTTGTCTTCTGCACACAGTTACAGGAGTACATCATACAATACGCTTGAGCAGTTGAAAATATTCTAAATCGTTAGGATAACCGTGGGGAACACTAATAATCACTTTCACTGCTGTCGGCTGTGTAATGCAAGAAAGACTCTTTATTTTCTGCATACAGTTACAGGAGTACATCATACAATACGCTTCAGGAGTTGAAAATATTCTAAATCGTTAGGATAACCGTGGGGAACACTAATAATCACTTTCACTGCTGTCGGCTGTCAAAGGAAGAAAGAGTATGGATTCTTTCTCTTCTGCACACAGTTACAGGAGTACATCTTACAATTCGCTTCAGCAGTTGAAAATATTCTAAATCGTTAGGATAACCGTGGGGAACAGTAATAATCACTTTCACTGCTGCGGCTGTGCAAAGCAAGAAAGAGTATGGATTCTTTGTCTTCTGCACACAGTTACAGGAGTACATCATACAATACGCTTGAGCAGTTGAAAATATTCTAAATCGTTAGGATAACCGTGGGGAACACTAATAATCACTTTCACTGCTGTCGGCTGTGTAATGCAAGAAAGACTCTTTATTTTCTGCATACAGTTACAGGAGTACATCATACAATACGCTTCAGGAATTGAAAATATTCTAAATCGTTAGGATAACCGTGGGGAACACTAATAATCACTTTCACTGCTGTCGGCTGTGTAAAGCACGAAAGATACTTTGTTTTCTGCACACAGTCATAGTAGTTCATGTTACAATTCGCTACAGCAGTTGAGAATATTCTAA
This sequence comes from Nasonia vitripennis, assembly GCF_009193385.2. Taxonomy (NCBI): domain Eukaryota; kingdom Metazoa; phylum Arthropoda; class Insecta; order Hymenoptera; family Pteromalidae; genus Nasonia; species Nasonia vitripennis. The sequence goes on from NW_022279773.1 coordinate 7,686, forward strand.
ATCGTTAGGATAACCGTGGGTAACACTAATAATCACTTTCAGTGCTGTCGGCTGTGTAAAGCAAGAAAGACTCTTTGTTTTCTGCATACAGTCATAGGAGTACATCTTACAATTCGCTACAGCAGTTGAAAATATTCTAAATCGTGAGCATAACCGTGGGGAACACTAATAATCACTTTCACTGCTGTTGGCTGTGTAAATCAAGAAAGACTCTTTGTTTTCTGCACACAGTCGTAGGAGTAAATCTTATAATTCTCTACAGCAGTTGAAAATATACTAAATCGTTAGGATAACCGTGGGGAACACTAATAATCACTTTCACTGCTGTCGGCTGTGCAAAGCAAGAAAGAGTATGGATTCTTTGTCTTCTGCACACAGTTACAGGAGTACATCATACAATACGCTTCAGGAATTGAAAATATTCTAAATCGTTAGGATAACCGTGGGGAACACTAATAATCACTTTCACTGCTGTCGGCTGTGCAAAGCAAGAAAGAGTATGGATTCTTTGTCTTCTGCACACAGTTACTGGAGTACATCATACAATACGCTTCAGGAATTGAAAATATTCTAAATCGTTAGGATAACCGTGGGGAACACTAATAATCACTTTCACTGCTGTCGGCTATGTAAAGCGCGAAAGATACTTTATTTTCTGCACACAGTCATAGTAGTTCATGTTACAATTCGCTTCAGCAGTAGAAAATATTCTAAATCGTTAGGATAGACATGGGGAACACTAATAATCACTTTCTCTGCTGTCGGCTGTGTAAAGCAAGAAAGATTCTTTCTTTTCTGCATACAGTCATAGGAGTACATCTTACAACTCGCTACAGTAGTTGAAAATATTCTAAATCGTTAGGATAACCGTGGGGAACACTAATAATCACTTTCACTGCTGTCCGCTGTCAAAGGAAGAAAGAGTATGGATTCTTTCTCTTCTGCACACAGTTACAGGAGTACATCTTACAATTCGCTTCAGCAGTTGGAAATATTCTTAATCGTTAGGATAACCGTGGGGAACACTAATAATCACTTTCACTGCTGTCGGCTATGTAAAGCGCGAAAGATACTTTGTTTTGTGCACACAGTCATAGTAGTTCATGTTACAATTCGCTTCAGCAGTAGAAAATATTCTAAATCGTTAGGATAGACATGGGGAACACTAATAATCACTTTCTCTGCCGTCGGCTGTGTAAAGCAAGAAAGATTCTTTTTTTTCTGCATACAGTCATAGGAGTACATCTTACAATTCGCTTCAGCAGTTGAAACTATTCTAAATCGTTACGATAACCGTGGGGAACACTAATAATCACTTTCACTGCTGTCGGCTGTGCAAAGCAAGAAAGAGTATGGATTCTTTGTCTTCTGCACACAGTTACAGGAGTACATCATACAATACGCTTCAGGAATTGAAAATATTCTAAATCGTTAGGATAACCGTGGGGAACACTAATAATCACTTTCACTGCCGTCGGCTGTGCAAAGCAAGAAAGAGTATGGATTCTTTGTCTTCTGCACACAGTTACAGGAGTACATCATACAATACGCTTCAGGAATTGAAAATATTCTAAATCGTTAGGATAACCGTGGGGAACACTAATAATCACTTTCACTGCTGTCGGCTGTCAAAGGAAGAAAGAGTATGGATTCTTTCTCTTCTGCACACAGTTACAGGAGTACATCTTACAATTCGCTTCAGCAGTTGAAAATATTCATAATCGTTAGGATAACCGTGGGGAACACTAATAATCACTTTCACTGCTGTCGGCTATGTAAAGCGCGAAAGATACTTTGTTTTCTGCACACAGTCATAGTAGTTCATGTTACAATTCGCTTCAGCAGTAGAAAATATTCTAAATCGTTAGTATAGTATGGGGAACACTAATAATCACTTTCTCTGCTGTCGGCTGTGTAAAGCAACAAAGATTCTTTGTTTTCTGCATACAGTGATAGGAGTACATCTTACAATTCGCTTCAGCAGTTGAAACTATTCTAAATCGTTACGATAACCGTGGGGAACACTAATAATCACTTTCATTGCTGTCGGCTGTGCAAAGCAAGAAAGATTGTGGATTCTTTGTCTTCTGCACACAGTTACAGGAGTACATCTTACAATTCGCTTCAGCAGTTGAAAATATTCTAAATCGTTAGCATAACCGTGGGGAACACTAAATATCACTTTCATTGCTGTCGGCTGTGCAAAGCAAGAAAGAGTATGGATTCTTTGTCTTCTGCACACAGTTACAGGAGTACATCATACAATACGCTTCAGGAGTTGAAAATATTCTAAATCGTTAGGATAACCGTGGGGAACACTAATAATCACTTTCACTGCTGTCGGCTGTCAAAGGAAGAAAGAGTATGGATTCTTTCTCTTCTGCACACAGTTACAGGAGTACATCTTACAATTCGCTTCAGCAGTTGAAAATATTCTAAATCGTTAGGATAACCGTGGGGAACAGTAATAATCACTTTCACTGCTGCGGCTGTGTAAAGCAAGAATGACTCTTTATTTTCTGCATACAGTCATAGGAGAACATCTTACAATTATCTACAGCAGTTGAGAATATTGTAAATCGTTAGGATAACCGTGGGGAACACTAATAATCACTTTCACGGCTGTCGGCTGTGAAAGAAAGAAAGAATATGGATTCTTTCTCTTCTGCACACAGTTACAGGAGTACATCTTACAATTCGCTTCAGCAGTTGAAAATAATCTAAATCGTTAGGATAACCGTGGGGAACACTAATAATCACACTGCTGTCGGCTGTGTAAATCAAGAAAGACTCTTTGTTTACTGCACACATAATATTTTCTAAACACAGTTATAGGAATAGATCATACAATTCGTTACAGCAGTTGAAAATATTCCAAATCTTTAGGATAACCGTGGGGAACACTAATAATCACACTGCAGTCGGCTGAGTAGATCAAGAAATTCTCTTTGTTTTCTACACATAGTCATAGTAGTTCATGTTACAATTCGCTTCAGCAGTTGAAAATATTCTAAATCGTTAGGATAACCGTGGGGAACACTAATAATCACTTTCACTGCTGTCGGCTGTGCAAAGCAAGAAAGAGTATGGATTCTTTGTCTTCTGCACACAGTTACAGGAGTACATCATACAATACGCTTGAGCAGTTGAAAATATTCCAAATCGTTAGGATAACCGTGGGGAACACTAATAATCACACTGCTGTCGGCTGTGTAAATCAAGAAAGACTCTTTGTTTTCTGCACATAGTCATAGTAGTTCATGTTACAATTCGCTACAGCAGTTGAAAATATTCTAAATCGTAAGGATAACCGTGGGGAACACTAATAATCACTTTCACTGCTAGTAGATAGGCTATAGGCATACTGGCTCATGCGGATTCTGGCTCACCCCCTCCTCTCTCAGTGTGAGCCAGAATACGTACGGAGTCTGGCTCACCCCCTTTTTCAAAGTGAGCCAGAAACCGTAAATGAGCCAGAATGCCTATAGTGTTCTCTACTATTTATTTTTTTATTTATATTTTCATTTAATTTTTTCTTACAAATGTTTGCATGACTGATAGAATAATTTCATAAGTTTGACAGTGTGAAGTGCGCAGGCAGTCTTGTAGATTGGATTATGATTTGTGCAAATTGTGACGCACTTGAAAGATGGTTTTGATGGATAGCCATATTGTTGAATGTTGTAGACGGAAAATTTGAATCGTTGAAGCCATTTCTGTTTTAATGCACCGATGACAAAAATTTTTGATGCGTCATGGAGAGCGTCACGAAGCAAGTTTCCAATTTGAGAGTATTGATGCCCATCTGTTTTCCACCTGATGCCATGATAATTATGTTTAAGCCAATTGTTTTCCCTGTGCATTTTGTCTGACAGTTTTTTCCATGAGAAGGGATTTTTGAATATTAGAAAAACAGGATCACTATTTTTGTTAAGAGGTATGATTGCTATTTCCTTTAGAATATAATCTTCTTCGGTTTGCTTGAAACCAGTCATGTCTACAGCATACTCCATTTTTTTGGTGCAGCCTAGACGAGCTTCTTGACATTCCCACTGATAGGATTGTACTGAACGACGCGATCGTGTAAGATTAGGCAGTATGCTGAAGTGTGAGCAGGAAAATCTTTTTTAGCCTCAAACTCCAGACGTACATCGACAGGAGCGCTCTTGAGAGATTCGTTTTGTCGTGAACAGTCAATAACTATGAGTGGTTCATTCTTGATGAACATAGGCTTTGTCAGCAACGGCTGCGGATCTCTTCCATAGTATGATTTTTGAAAATTAGCATACATATCATAGAGAATTATTACATATACTAATACTTTTGAGATTAACGAGCGACATCCTTTTCTCAGCGTGGATCTTATGTGTATTATTATATCTTATTATTATTATTATAAAAGCTACTTGCATATAGCTAGGAGTCAAGCACATAAAATTGTAGTTACAACTGGCGTGTGAGAAGCCAGTATGCCAAAGTCTAGACTTTCGACCCTCGCATTCTGCCGAAAAATGCCTCACTGTGACCGCCATCTTGTCGTGGACCCTAATACCTTTGAGTTTAAGGAGCGACATCCTTTTCTCAGCGTGGATCTTATGTGTATTATTATATCTTATTATTATTATTATAAAAGCTACTTGCATATAGCTAGGAGTCAAGCACATAAAATTGTAGTTACAACTGGCGTGTGAGAAGCCAGTATGCCAAAGTCTAGACTTTCGACCCTCGCATTCTGCCGAAAAATGCCTCACTGTGACCGCCATCTTGTCGTGGACCCTAATACCTTTGAGTTTAAGGAGCGACATCCTTTTCTCAGCGTGGATCTTATGTGTATTATTATTATAAAAGCTACTTGCATATAGCTAGGAGTCAAGCACATAAAATTGTAGTTACAACTGGCGTGTGAGAAGCCAGTATGCCAAAGTCTAGACTTTCGACCCCCGCACTCTGCCGAAAAATTCCTCACTGTGACCGCCATCTTGTCGTGGCCCCTAATACCTTTGAGTTTAAGGAGCGACATCCTTTTCTCAGCGTGGATCTTATGTGTATTATTATTATAAAAGCTACTTGCATATAGGTAGGAGTCAAGCACATAAAATTGTAGTTACAACTGGCGTGTGAGAAGCCAGCAAGCCAAAGTCCAGACTTTCGACCCTCGCATTCTGCCGAAAAATGCCTTACTGTGGCTGCCATCTTGTCGTGGACCCTAATACTTTTGAGATTAAGGAGCGACATCCTTTTCTCAGCGTGGATCTTATGTGTATTATTATTATAAAAGCTACTTGCATATAGCTAGGAGTCAAGCACATAAAATTGTAGTTACAACTGGCGTGTGAGAAGCCAGTATGCCAAAGTCTAGACTTTCGACCCTCGCAGTCTGCCGAAAAATGCCTTACTGTGGCTGCCATCTTGTCGTGGACCCTAATACTTTTGAGATTAAGGAGCGACATCCTTTTCTCAGCGTGGATCTTATGTGTATTATTATTATAAAAGCTACTTGCATATAGCTAGGAGTCAAGCACATAAAATTGTAGTTACAACTGGCGTGTGAGAAGCCAGTATGCCAAAGTCTAGACTTTCGACCCCCGCATTCTGCCGAAAAATTCCTTACTGTGGCTGCCATCTTGTCGTGGACCCTAATACTTTTGAGATTAACGAGCGACATCCTTTTCTCAGCGTGGATCTTATGTGTATTATTATATCTTATTATTATTATTATAAAAGCTACTTGCATATAGCTAGGAGTCAAGCACATAAAATTGTAGTTACAACTGGCGTGTGAGAAGCCAGTATGCCAAAGTCTAGACTTTCGACCCTCGCATTCTGCCGAAAAATGCCTTACTGTGGCTGCCATCTTGTCGTGGACCCTAATACTTTTAAGAAATTCTCTTTGTT
>NW_022279774.1:0-13186 GCF_009193385.2 Nasonia vitripennis
ATAATCAAAAGTCTCGACTTATGATTTGGATATTTAAAGTATATCATTACTTCGATATGACAAATAATTTGCATGTCTAACGTATATTACGTCTTAAATGAAGAAGCAGTAAATTTATAAACAAGATGGCCGACACTGAAAACGACGAGCAGCAGTTGAGAAAGCAATGCCGTGGTCGGGTAATATAATCAAAATCTCGACTTATGATTGGATATTTAAAGTATATCATACTTCGATATGACAAATAATTTGCATGTCTAACGTAAGTCTTAAATGAAGAAGCAGTAAATTTTTATAAAACAAGATGGCCGACACTGAAAACCAAGAGCAGCAGTTGAGAAAGCAATGCCGTTGTCGGGGTAATATATCAAAAGTCTCGACTTATGATTGAATATTTAAAGTATATCATACATCGATATGACAATTATAATTGCATGTCTAACGTATAGATTACGTCTTAAATGAAGAAAGCAGTAAATTTTATAAAACAAGATGGCCGATCACTGATAACAGAGCAGCAGTTGAGAAAGCAATGCCGTGGTCGGGTAATATAATCAAAAGTCTCGACTTATGATTTGATATTTAAAGTATATCATACTTCGATATGACAAATAATTTGCATGTCTAACGTACGTCTTAAATGAAGAAGCAGTAAATTTTATAAAACAAGATGGCCGACCCTGAAAACCAGAGCAGCAGTTGAGAAAGCAATGCGGTGTCGGGTAATATAATCAAAAGTCTCGACTTATGATTGGATATTTAAAAGTATATCATACATCGATATGACAAAATAATTTGCATGTCTAACGTATATTACGTCTTAAATGAAGAAGCAGTAAATTTTATAAAACAAGATGGCCGACACTGAAAACGAGCAGCAGTTGAGAAAGCAATGCCGTGGTTCGGGGTAATATATATATCAAAGTCTCGACTTATGATTGGATATTTAAAGTATATCATACTTCGATATGACAAATAATTTGCATGTCTAACGTATACGCGTCTTAAATGGAAGAAGCAGTAAATTTTATAAAACAGATGGCCGACACTGAAAACCAGAGCAGCAGTTGAGAAAGCAATGCCGTTGGTCGGGGTAATATAATCAAAAGTCTCCGACTTATGATTGGGATATTTAAAGTATATCATACATCGATATGACAAATAATTTGCATGGTCTAACGTATATTTACGTCTTAAATGAAGAAAGCAGTAAATATTTTATAAAACAAAGATGGCCGACACTGAAAACCAGAGCAGCAGTTGAGAAAGCAATGCCGTGGTTGGGGTAATATAATCAAAAGTCTCGACTTATGATTGGATATTTAAAGTATATCATACTTCGATATGACAAATAATTTGCATGTCTAACGTAATACGTCTTAAATGAAGAAGCAGTAAATTTTATAAAACAAGATGGCCGACACTGGAAAACCAGAGCAGCAGTTGAGAAAGCAATGCCGTTGTCGGGGGTAATATAATCAAAAGTCTCGACTTATGATTGGATATTTAAAGTATATCATACTTCGATATGACAAATAATTTGCATGTCTACGTATATTACGTCTTAAATGAAGAAGCAGTAAATTTTATAAAACAAAATGGCCGACACTGAAAACCAGAGCAGCAGTTGAGAAAGCAATGCCGTGTTGGGGTAATATAATCAAAAGTCTCGACTTATGATTGGATATTTAAAGTATATCATACTTCGATATGACAAATAATTTGCATGTCTAACGTAACGTCTTAAATGAAGAAGCAGTAAATTTTATAAAACAAGATGGCCGACACTGAAAACCAGAGCAGCAGTTGAGAAAGCAATCCGTGGTCGGGGTAATATAATCAAAAGTCTCGACTTATGATTGGATATTTAAAGTATATCATACTTCGATATGACAAATAATTTGCATGTCTAACGTACGTCTTAAATGAAGAAGCAGTAAATTTTATAAAACAAGATGGCCGACACTGAAAACCAGAGCAGCAGTTGAGAAAAGCAATGCCGTGGTCGGGGTAATATAATCAAAAGTCTCGACTTATGATTGGATATTTAAAGTATATCATACTTCGATATGACAAATAATTTGCATGTCTAACGTATACGTCTTAAATGAAGAAGCAGTAAATTTTATAAAACAAGATGGCCGACACTGAAAACCAGAGCAGCAGTTGAGAAAGCAATGCCGTTGTCGGGGTAAATATAATCAAAAGTCTCGACTTATGATTGGATATTTAAAGTATATCATACTTCGATATGACAAATAATTTGCATGTCTAACGTATATTACGTCTTAAATGAAGAAGCAGTAAATTTATAAAACAAGATGGCCGACACTGGAAAACCAGAGCAGCAGTTGAGAAAGCAATGCCGTTGTCGGGGTAATATAATCAAAAGTCTCGACTTATGATTGGATATTTAAAAGTATATCATACTTCGATATGACAAATAATTTGCATGTCTAACGTAACGTCTTAAAATGAAGAAGCAGTAAATTTTATAAAACAAGATGGCCGACACTGAAAACCAGAGCAGCAGTTGAGAAAGCAATGCCGTTGTCGGGGTAAATATAATCAAAAGTCTCGACTTATGATTGGATATTTAAGTATATCATACATCGATATGACAAATAATTTGCATGTCTCACGTATATTACGTCTTAAATGAAGAAGCAGTAAATTTTATAAAACAAGATGGCGACACTTGAAAACCGAGCAGCAGTTGAGAAAGCAATGCCGTTGTCGGAGTAATATAATCAAAAGTCTCGACTTATGATTGGATATTTAAAAGTATATCATACTTCGATATGACAAATAATTTGCATGTCTAACGTACGTCTTAAATGAAGAAGCAGTAAATTTTATAAAACAAGATGGCCGACACTGAAAACCAGAGCAGCAGTTGAGAAAGCAATGCCGTTGTCGGGGTAATATAATCAAAAGTCTCGACTTATGATTGGATATTTAAAGTATATCATACATCGATATGACAAATAATTTGCATGTCTAACGTATATTACGTCTTAAGTGATAAAGCAGTAAATTGTATAAAACAAGATGCTCGACGCTGATAACACGAGCAGCAGTTGAGAAAGCAATGCCGTTGTCGGGGTAATATAATCAAAAGTCTCGACTTATGATTGGATATTTAAGTATATCATACTCGATATGACAAATATTTGCATGTCTAACGTATATTACGTCTTAAATGAAGAAGCAGTAAATTTTATAAAACAAGATGGCCGACACTGAAAACCAGAGCAGCAGTTGAGAAAGCAATGCCGTTGTCGGGGTAATATAATCAAAAGTCTCGACTTATGATTGGATATTTAAAGTATATCATACTCGATATGACAAATAATTTTGCATGTCTCACGTATATTACGTCTTAAATGAAGAAGCAGTAAATTTTATAAAACAAGATGGCCGACACTGATAACCAGAGCAGCAGTTGAGAAAGCAATGCCGTTTCGGGGTAATATAATCAAAAGTCTCGACTTATGATTGGATATTTAAAGTATATCATACTTCGATATGACAAATAATTTGCATGTCTAACGTATATTACGTCTTAAATGAAGAAGCAGTAAATTTTATAAAACAAGATGGCCGACACTGAAAACCAGAGCAGCAGTTGAGAAAGCAATGCCGTGGTCGGGGTAATATAATCAAAAGTCTCGACTTATGATTGGATATTTAAAGTATATCATACTTCGATATGACAAATAATTTGCATGTCTACGTATATACGTCTTAAATGAAGAAGCAGTAAAATTAAAGTATTTTATAAAACAAGATGGCCGACACTGGAAAACCAGAGCAGCAGTTGAGAAAGCAATGCCGTGGTCGGGGTAATATAATCAAAAGTCTCGACTTATGATTGGATATTTAAAGTATATCATACTTCGATATGACAAATAATTTGCATGTCTAACGTATACGTCTTAAATGAAGAAGCAGTAAATTTTATAAAACAAGATGGCCGACACTGAAAACCAGAGCAGCAGTTGAGAAAGCAATGCCGTGGTCGGGGTAATATAATCAAAAGTCTCGACTTATGATTGGATATTTAAAGTATATCATACTTCGATATGACAAATAATTTGCATGTCTAACGTAACGTCTTAAATGAAGAAGCAGTAAATTTTATAAAACAAGATGGCCGACACTGAAAACCAGAGCAGCAGTTGAGAAAGCAATGCCGTGGTCGGGGTAAATATATCAAAAAGTCTCGAACTTATGATTGGATATTTAAAGTATATCATACTTCGATATGACAAATAATTTGCATGTCTAACGTACGTCTTAAATGAAGAAGCAGTAAATTTTATAAAACCAAGATGGCCGACACTGAAAACCAGGAGCAGCAGTTTGAGAAAGCAATGCCGTGGTCGGGGTAATAATAATCAAAAGTCTCGACTTTATGATTGGATATTTAAAAGTATATCATACTTCGATATGACAAATAATTTGCATGTCTAACGTATATTACGTCTTAAATGAAGAAGCAGTAAATTTTATAAACAAGATGGCCGACACTGAAAACCAGAGCAGCAGTTGAGAAAGCAATGCCGTTGTCGGGGTAATATAATCAAAAGTCTCGACTTATGATTGGATATTTAAAGTATATCATACTTCGATATGACAAATAATTTGCATGTCTAACGTATATTACGTCTTAAATGAAGAAGCAGTAAATTTATAAAACAAGATGGCCGACACTGAAAACCAGAGCAGCAGTTGAGAAGCAATGCCGTTGTCGGGGTAATATAATCAAAAGTCTCGACTTATGATTGGATATTTAAAGTATATCATACTTCGATATGACAAATAATTTGCATGTCTAACGTATAGTCTTAAATGAAGAAGCAGTAAATTTTATAAAACAAGATGGCCGACACTGAAAACCAGAGCAGCAGTTGAGAAAGCAATGCCGTTGTCGGGGTAATATAATCAAAAGTCTCGACTTATGATTGGATATTTAAAGTATATCATACTTCGATATGACAAATAATTTGCATGTCTAACGTTTATTACGTCTTAAATGAAGAAGCAGTAAATTTTATAAAACAAGATGGCCGACACTGAAAACCAGAGCAGCAGTTGAGAAAGCAATGCCGTTGTCGGGGTAATATAATCAAAAGTCTCGACTTATGATTGGATATTTAAAGTATATCATACTTCGATATGACAAATAATTTGCATGTCTAACGTATATTACGTCTTAAATGAAGAAGCAGTAAATTTTATAAAACAAGATGGCCGACACTGAAAACCAGAGCAGCAGTTGAGAAAGCAATGCCGTTGTCGGGGTAATATAATCAAAAGTCTCGACTTATGATTGGATATTTAAAGTATATCATACATCGATATGACAAATAATTTGCATGTCTCACGTATATTACGTCTTAAATGAAGAAGCAGTAAATTTTATAAAACAAGATGGCCGACACAGTAAAATTTATAAAAAAGATGGCCGACACTGAAAACCAGAGCAGCAGTTGAGAAAGCAATGCCGTGTTGGGGTAATATAATCAAAAGTCTCGACTATGATTGGATATTTAAAATATATCATACTTCGATATGACAAATAATTTGCATGTCTAACGTATATTACGTCTTAAATGAAGAAGCAGTAAATTTTATAAAAACAAGATGGCCGACACTGAAAACCAGAGCAGCAGTTGAGAAAGCAATGCCGTTCGGGGTAATATAATCAAAAGTCTCGACTTATGATTGGATATTTAAAGTATATCATACTTCGATATGACAAATAATTTGCATGTCTAACGTATATTACGTCTTAAATGAAGAAGCAGTAAATTTTATAAAACAAGATGGCCGACACTGAAAACAAGAGCAGCAGTTGAGAAAGCAATGCCGTTGTCGGGGTAATATAATCAAAAGTCTCGACTTATGATTGGATATTTAAAGTATATCATACTTCGATATGACAAATAATTTGCATGTCTCAGTATATACGTCTTAAATGAAGAAGCAGTAAATTTTATAAAACAAGATGGCCGACACAGTAAATTTTATAAAACAAGATGCCCGAACTGAAACCAGAGCAGCAGTTGAGGAAAGCAATGCCGTGTGGTTGGGGTAATATAATCAAAAGTCTCGACTTATGATTGGATATTTAAAGTATATCATACTTCGATATGACAAATAATTTGCATGTCTAACGTATAACGTCTTAAATGAAGAAGCAGTAAATTTTATAAAACAAGATGGCCGACACTGAAAACCAGAGCAGCAGTTGAGAAAGCAATGCCGTGGTTGGGTAATATAATCAAAAGTCTCGACTTATGATTGGATATTTAAAGTATATCATACTTCGATATGACAAATAATTTGCATGTCTAACGTACGTCTTAAATGAAGAAGCAGTAAATTTTATAAAACAAGATGGCCGACACTGAAAACCAGAGCAGCAGTTGAGAAAGCAATGCCGTGTCGGGGTAATATAATCAAAAGTCTCGACTTATGATTGGATATTTAAAGTATATCATACTTCGATATGACAAATAATTTGCATGTCTACGATACGTCTTAAATGAAGAAGCAGTAAATTTTATAAAACAAGATGGCCGACACTGAAAACCAGAGCAGCAGTTGAGAAAGCAATGCCGTTGTCGGGGGTAATATAATCAAAGTCTCGACTTATGATTGGATATTTAAAGTTATATCATACTTCGATATGACAAATAATTTGCATGTCTAACGTATATTACGTCTTAAATGAAGAAGCAGTAAATTTTATAAAACAAGATGGCCGACACTGAAAACCAGAGCAGCAGTTGAGAAAGCAATGCCGTGTCGGGGTAATATAATCAAAAGTCTCGACTTATGATTGGATATTTAAAGTATATCATACTTCGATATGACAAATAATTTGCATGTCTAACGTATATTACGTCTTAAATGAAGAAGCAGTAAATTTTATAAAACAAGATGGCCGACACTGAAAACCAGAGCAGCAGTTGAGAAAGCAATGCCGTTGTCGGGGGTAATATAATCAAAAGTCTCGACTTATGATTGGATATTTAAAGTATATCATACTCGATATGACAAATAATTTGCATGTCTCACGTATATTACGTCTTAAATGAAGAAGCAGTAAATTTTATAAAACAAGATGGCGACACAGTAATTTTATAAAACAAGATGGCCGACACTGAAAACCAGAGCAGCAGTTGAGAAAGCAATGCCGTGGTTGGGGTAATATAATCAAAAGTCTCGACTTATGATTGGATATTTAAAGTATATCATACTTCGATATGACAAATAATTTGCATGTCTAACGTACGTCTTAAATGAAGAAGCAGTAAATTTTATAAAACAAGATGGCCGACACTGAAAACCAGAGCAGCAGTTGAGAAAGCAATGCCGTGGTCGGGGTAATATAATCAAAAGTCTCGACTTATGATTGGATATTTAAAAGTATATCATACTTCGATATGACAAATAATTTGCATGTCTAACGTATACGTCTTAAATGAAGAAGCAGTAAATTTTATAAAACAAGATGGCCGACACTGAAAACCAGAGCAGCAGTTGAGAAAGCAATGCCGTGGTCGGGGTAATATAATCAAAAGTCTCGACTTATGATTGGATATTTAAAGTATATCATACTTCGATATGACAAATAATTTGCATGTCTAACGTATATACGTCTTAAATGAAGAAGCAGTAAATTTTATAAAACAAGATGGCCGACACTGAAAACCAGAGCAGCAGTTGAGAAAGCAATGCCGTTGTCGGGGTAATATAATCAAAAGTCTCGACTTATGATTGGATATTTAAAGTATATCATACTTCGATATGACAAATAATTTGCATGTCTAACGTATATTACGTCTTAAATGAAGAAGCAGTAAATTTTATAAAACAAGATGGCCGACACTGAAAACCAGAGCAGCAGTTGAGAAAGCAATGCCGTTGTCGGGGTAATATAATCAAAAGTCTCGACTTATGATTGGATATTTAAAGTATATCATACTTCGATATGACAAATAATTTGCATGTCTAACGTATATTACGTCTTAAATGAAGAAGCAGTAAATTTTATAAAACAAGATGGCCGACACTGAAAACCAGAGCAGCAGTTGAGAAAGCAATGCCGTTGTCGGGGTAATATAATCAAAAGTCTCGACTTATGATTGGATATTTAAAGTATATCATACATCGATATGACAAATAATTTGCATGTCTAACGTATATTACGTCTTAAATGAAGAAGCAGTAAATTTTATAAAACAAGATGGACACAGATTGTGGCGACACTGAAACCAGAGCAGCAGTTGAGAAGCAATGCCGTTGGTTGGGGTAATATAATCAAAAGTCTCGACTTATGATTGGATATTTAAAGTATATCATACTTCGATATGACAAATAATTTGCATGTCTACGTATATACGTCTTAAATGAAGAAGCAGTAAATTTTATAAAACAAGATGGCCGACACTGAAAACCAGAGCAGCAGTTGAGAAAGCAATGCCGTGGTGGGGTAATATAATCAAAAGTCTTCGACTTATGATTGGATATTTAAAGTATATCATACTTCGATATGACAAATAATTTGCATGTCTAACGTACGTCTTAAATGAAGAAGCAGTAAATTTTATAAAACAAGATGGGCCGACACTGAAAACCAGAAGCAGCAGTTGAGAAAGCAATGCCGTGGTGGGGGTAATATAATCAAAAGTCTCGACTTATGATTGGATATTTAAAGTATATCATACTTCGATATGACAAATAATTTGCATGTCTAACGTAACGTCTTAAATGAAGAAGCAGTAAATTTTATAAAACAAGATGGCCGACACTGAAAACCAGAGCAGCAGTTGAGAAAGCAATGCCGTTGTCGGGGTAATATAATCAAAAGTCTCGACTTATGATTGGATATTTAAAGTATATCATACTTCGATATGACAAATAATTTGCATGTCTAACGATATTACGTCTTAAATGAAGAAGCAGTAAATTTATAAAACAAGATGGCCGACACTGAAAACCAGAGCAGCAGTTGAGAAGCAATGCCGTTGTCGGGGTAATATAATCAAAAGTCTCGATATGATTGGATATTTAAAGTATATCATACTTCGATATGACAAATAATTTGCATGTCTAACGTATTACGTCTTAAATGGAAGAAGCAGTAATTTTATAAAACAAGATGGCCGACACTGAAAACCAGAGCAGCAGTTGAAAAGCAATGCCGTTGTCGGGGTAATATAATCAAAAGTCTCGACTTATGATTGGATATTTAAAGTATATCATACATCGATATGACAAATAATTTGCATGTCTACGTATATTACGTCTTAAATGAAGAAGCAGTAAATTTTATAAACAAGATGGCCGACACTGAAACCAGAGCAGCAGTTGAGAAAGCAATGCCGTTGTGGGGTAATATAATCAAAAGTCTCGACTTATGATTGGATATTAAAATATATCATACTTCGATATGACAAATAATTTGCATGTCTAACGTATATTACGTCTTAAATGAAGAAGCAGTAAATTTTATAAAACAAGATGGCCGACACTGAAAACCAGAGCAGCAGTTGAGAAAGCAATGCCGTTGTCGGGGGGTAATATAATCAAAAGTCTCGACTTATGATTGGATATTTAAAGTATATCATACTTCGATATGACAAATAATTTGCATGTCTAACGTATATTACGTCTTAAATGAAGAAGCAGTAAATTTTATAAAACAAGATGGCCGACACTGAAAACCAGAGCAGCAGTTGAGAAAGCAATGCCGTTGTCGGGGTAATATAATCAAAAGTCTCGACTTATGATTGGATATTTAAAGTATATCATACATCGATATGACAAATAATTTGCATGTCTCACGTATATTACGTCTTAAATGAAGAAGCAGTAAATTATAAAAAAGATGGCCGACACAGTAAATTTATAAAACAAGATGGCCGACACTGAAAACCAGAGCAGCAGTTGAGAAAGCAATGCCGTGGTTGGGGTAATATAATCAAAAGTCTCGACTTATGATTGGATATTTAAAGTATATCATACTTCGATATGACAAATAATTGCATGTCTAACGTACGTCTTAAATGAAAGAAAGCAGTATTTTATAAACAAGATGGCCGACACTGAAAACCAAGCAGCAGTTGAGAAAGCAATGCCGTGGTGGGAATATAATCAAAGTCTCGATTATGATTGGATATTTAAATATATATATCGATAAAAATAATTTACTTCGATATGACAATAATTTGCAGTCTAACGTAGTTTTAAATGAAGAAAGCAGTAAATTTTTTTAAAACAAGGATGGCCGACACTGAAAAACCAGAGCAGCAGTTGAGAAAGCAATGCCTGTGGGTCGGGGGTAATATAATCAAAAGTCTCGACTTATGATTGGATATTTAAAGTATATCATACTTCGATATGACAAATAATTTGCATGTCTAACGTACGTCTTAAATGAAGAAGCAGTAAATTTTATAAAACAAGATGGCCGACACTGAAAACCAGAGCAGCAGTTTGAGGAAAGCAATGCCGTGGTCGGAACGGGGTAATATAATCAAAAGTCTCCACTTATGATTGGATATTTAAAGTATATCATACTTCGATATGACAAATAATTTGCATGGTCTACGTATATTACGTCTTAAATGAAGAAGCAGTAAATTTTATAAAACAAGATGGCCGACACTGAAAACCAGAGCAGCAGTTGAGAAAGCAATGCCGTGTCGGGGTAATATAATCAAAAGTCTCGACTTATGATTGGATATTTAAAGTATATATCATCGATATATGACAAATAATTTGCATGTCTACGTATATTACGTCTTAAATGAAGAAGCAGTAAATTTTATAAAACAAGATGGCCGACACTGAAAACCAGAGCAGCAGTTGAGAAAGCAATGCCGTGGTCGGGGGTAATATAATCAAAAGTCTCGACTTATGATTGGATATTTAAAGTATATCATACTTCGATATGACAAATAATTTGCATGTCTAACGTAATTACGTCTTAAATGAAGAAAGCAGTAAATTTTATAAAACAAGATGGCCGACACTGAAAACCAGAGCAGCAGTTGAGAAAGCAATGCCGTTGTCGGGGGGTAATATAATCAAAAGTCTCGACTTATGATTGGATATTTAAAGTATATCATACTCCGATATGACAAATTAATTTGCATGTCTCACGTATATTACGTCTTAAATGAAGAAGCAGTAAATTTATAAAAAAAACAACAGTAAAGATGGCCGACACTGAAAACCAGAGCAGCAGTTGAGAAAGCAATGCCGTTGTCGGGGGTAATATAATCAAAAGTCTCACTTATGATTGGATATTTAAATATATCATACTCGATATGACAAATAATTTGCATGTCAACGTATATTACGTCTTAAATGAAGAAGCAGTAAATTTTATAAAACAAGATGGCCGACACTGAAAACCAGAGCAGCAGTTGAGAAAGCAATGCCGTTGTCGGGGAGGGGTAATATAATCAAAAGTCTCGACTTATGATTGGATATTTAAAGTATATCATACATCGATATGACAAATAATTTGCATGTCTCACGTATATTACGTCTTAAGTGATAAAGCAGTAAAATTGTATAAAACAAGGATGCTCGACGCTGATAAACAAGAAAAGCCAGGCAGGTTGAGAAAGCAATGCCGTGGTTCGGGTAATATAATCAAAAGTCTCGACTTATGATTGGATATTTAAAATATATCATACTTCGATATGACAAATAATTTGCATGTCTACGTATATTACGTCTTAAATGAAGAAGCAGTAAATTTTATAAAACAAGATGGCCGACTCTGAAAACCAGAGCAGCAGTTGAGAAAGCAATGCCGTTGTCGGGTAATATAATCAAAAGTCTCGACTTATGATTGGATATTTAAAGTAATATCATACATCGATATGACAAATAATTTGCATGTCTCACGTATATTACGTCCTTAAATGAAGAAGCAGTAAATTTTATAAAACAAGATGGCCGACACAGTAAATTTTATAAAACAAGATGGCCGACACTGAAAACCAGAGCAGCAGTTGAGAAAGCAATGCCGTTGTAATGTGCCATGTTATATCAACATATGGCGCATGTGTGTATACGCGAGACGTCACGTATGTATGCGTGCGTAGCCAACAAAGACACTGCAGTCGTGTACTTGCGCAACCGAACGCCAAAAACCAGAGCGGCGACTGACCTGCGAGTCAGCACTACCAGCGCGTGATCGATTGCAGCACTCGCATACAAGCTTCCTTCCTCCTGTGGCGAATGTTGATTGGTTTACAGCTATCTTCACCATCTAAAATTTTACAACTGCTTGCATAGGCACCGAGTCTTAAAAACCCTGGAGCCGATCCACGCAGCGCCTTCTGAGTAACGACTAAGCGGTAGTACGGCAGTGCCTTGCGTACCTTGGAGAAGCAACGTTATAGACAGTGTAAGTGTGGAGTACAGGTTAATTCCGCTCCATACGTTGAGTACAGGTTAATTCCGCTCATACACTGTGAGTACAGGTTAATTCCGCTCGTCTAAACGATAGGCCCTCGCGTACCAAGTTGACCGATCGTAGAGCACGTCTAAGTTGAAGGACCGCCGAATTGCAACCCGGCGCGCGTTAGTGGGACACCCAGCTGCATTTAGATTTTACATCTGCCACGAGTAATCGTGTAGTTCTAATATACCAGTCAACATCCGCCGTGCCTCGAAGGAGTTATCTAAACATCCAGTGTGCGGTAGATACGATTGTGGAGTGTAAGTCTATCATTTCTTGCGAACTAATTAGTATAACTATTAAAGGATAAAGAACTATGAATTAACATCAATGAAATAAGTTTAAACCAACATAAATAAAAAGCTAAGTAATCTGTAAAACAACTGCGTCTGGGTTCTCGGGTGTGTCCAATAAATAACAATAACAAGAGAACCCGCGTTATAAATTATTATATAATAACTAATACCCCAACCCTTCAAAAACTACATCCATTGGTGACACAAGGAAGGTAAGCGCGGAAGACGGACCAACATCGAATATCAGAGACACTACGTCCTCAGTAAAATAAGTAGCGGAAGGAATGTTCCGCCACTAAGCCTAGATATCGGCAACCGGGACAAGCGGACAGAGTCCACTCGTCCACCTCGCGCTACTGCGACAGAGTCCGCTCGTGCAAACTGCGGGACACAA
>NW_022279775.1:0-12676 GCF_009193385.2 Nasonia vitripennis
TTAAGATCATACTTACTGCTGGAGTGAGAGAAAGCGTGTAAGCCAAAGTCGAGACTTTTGACTCCCGCATTCTGCCTATACAAATAGCTCACTGCGGCCGCCATCTTGTCGTTGGCCACAGGACGGCGTTCTTTTATAAAAGCTTCTGGCATGTAGCTAGAATTTAAGGGTATAAGATCATACTTACTGCTGGAGTGAGAGAAGCGTGTAAGCCTAAAGTCGAGACTTTTGACTCTGGCATGTAGCTAGAATTTAAGGGTATAAATCATACTTACTGCTGGAGTGAGAGAAGCGTGTAAGCCAAAGTCGAGACTTTTGACTCCCGCATTCTGCCTATACAAATAGCTCACTGCGGCCGCCATCTTGTCGTTGGCCACAGGACGGCGTTCTTTTTATAAAAGCTTCTGGCATGTAGCTAGAATTTAAGGGTATAAATCATACTTACTGCTGGAGTGAGAGAAGCGTGTAAGCCAAAGTCGAGACTTTTGACTCCCGCATTCTGCCTATACAAATAGCTCACTGCGGCCGCCATCTTGTCGTTGGCCACAGGACGGCGTTCTTTTTATAAAAGCTTCTGGCATGTAGCTAGAATTTAAGGGTATAAGATCATACTTACTGCTGGAGTGAGAGAAGCGTGTAAGCCAAAGTCGAGACTTTTGACTCCCGCATTCTGCCTATACAAATAGCTCACTGCGGCCGCCATCTTGTCGTTGGCCACAGGACGGCGTTCTTTTTATAAAAGCTTCTGGCATGTAGCTAGAATTTAAGGGTATAAAATCATACTTACTGCTGGAGTGAGAGAAGCGTGTAAGCTAAAGTCGAGACTTTTGACTCTGGCATGTAGCTAGAATTTAAGGGTATAAGATCATACTTACTGCTGGAGTGAGAGAAGCGTGTAAGCCAAAGTCGAGACTTTTGACTCCCGCATTCTGCCTATACAAATAGCTCACTGCGGCCGCCATCTTGTCGTTGGCCACAGGACGGCGTTCTTTTTATAAAAGCTTCTGGCATGTAGCTACAATTTAAGGGTATAAAATCATACTTACTGCTGGAGTGAGAGAAGCGTGTAAGCCAAAGTCGAGACTTTTGACTCCCGCATTCTGCCTATACAAATAGCTCACTGCGGCCGCCATCTTGTCGTTGGCCACAGGACGGCGTTCTTTTTATAAAAGCTTCTGGCATGTAGCTAGAATTTAAGGGTATAAGATCATACTTACTGCTGGAGTGAGAGAAGCGTGTAAGCCAAAGTCGAGACTTTTGACTCCCGCATTCTGCCTATACAAATAGCTCACTGCGGCCGCCATCTTGTCGTTGGCCACAGGACGGCGTTCTTTTTATAAAAGCTTCTGGCATGTAGCTAGAATTTAAGGGTATAAAATCATACTTACTGCTGGAGTGAGAGAAGCGTGTAAGCCAAAGTCGAGACTTTTGACTCCCGCATTCTGCCTATACAAATAGCTCACTGCGGCCGCCATCTTGTCGTTGGCCACAGGACGGCGTTCTTTTTATAAAAGCTTCTGGCATGTAGCTACAATTTAAGGGTATAAAATCATACTTACTGCTGGAGTGAGAGAAGCGTGTAAGCCAAAGTCGAGACTTTTGACTCCCGCATTCTGCCTATACAAATAGCTCACTGCGGCCGCCATCTTGTCGTTGGCCACAGGACGGCGTTCTTTTTATAAAAGCTTCTGGCATGTAGCTAGAATTTAAGGGTATAAGATCATACTTACTGCTGGAGTGAGAGAAGCGTGTAAGCCAAAGTCGAGACTTTTGACTCCCGCATTCTGCCTATACAAATAGCTCACTGCGGCCGCCATCTTGTCGTTGGCCACAGGACGGCGTTCTTTTTATAAAAGCTTCTGGCATGTAGCTAGAATTTAAGGGTATAAGATCATACTTACTGCTGGAGTGAGAGAAGCGTGTAAGCCAAAGTCGAGACTTTTGACTCCCGCATTCTGCCTATACAAATAGCTCACTGCGGCCGCCATCTTGTCGTTGGCCACAGGACGGCGTTCTTTTTATAAAAGCTTCTGGCATGTAGCTAGAATTTAAGGGTATAAAATCATACTTACTGCTGGAGTGAGAGAAGCGTGTAAGCTAAAGTCGAGACTTTTGACTCTGGCATGTAGCTAGAATTTAAGGGTATAAGATCATACTTACTGCTGGAGTGAGAGAAGCGTGTAAGCCAAAGTCGAGACTTTTGACTCCCGCATTCTGCCTATACAAATAGCTCACTGCGGCCGCCATCTTGTCGTTGGCCACAGGACGGCGTTCTTTTTATAAAAGCTTCTGGCATGTAGCTAGAATTTAAGGGTATAAAATCATACTTACTGCTGGAGTGAGAGAAGCGTGTAAGCCAAAGTCGAGACTTTTGACTCTGGCATGTAGCTAGAATTTAAGGGTATAAGATCATACTTACTGCTGGAGTGAGAGAAGCGTGTAAGCCAAAGTCGAGACTTTTGACTCCCGCATTCTGCCTATACAAATAGCTCACTGCGGCCGCCATCTTGTCGTTGGCCACAGGACGGCGTTCTTTTTATAAAAGCTTCTGGCATGTAGCTACAATTTAAGGGTATAAAATCATACTTACTGCTGGAGTGAGAGAAGCGTGTAAGCCAAAGTCGAGACTTTTGACTCCCGCATTCTGCCTATACAAATAGCTCACTGCGGCCGCCATCTTGTCGTTGGCCACAGGACGGCGTTCTTTTTATAAAAGCTTCTGGCATGTAGCTAGAATTTAAGGGTATAAGATCATACTTACTGCTGGAGTGAGAGAAGCGTGTAAGCCAAAGTCGAGACTTTTGACTCCCGCATTCTGCCTATACAAATAGCTCACTGCGGCCGCCATCTTGTCGTTGGCCACAGGACGGCGTTCTTTTTATAAAAGCTTCTGGCATGTAGCTAGAATTTAAGGGTATAAAATCATACTTACTGCTGGAGTGAGAGAAGCGTGTAAGCCAAAGTCGAGACTTTTGACTCTGGCATGTAGCTAGAATTTAAGGGTATAAGATATATCTTACTGCTGGAGTGAGAGAAGCGTGTAAGCCAAAGTCGAGACTTTTGACTCCCGCATTCTGCCTATACAAATAGCTCACTGCGGCCGCCATCTTGTCGTTGGCCACAGGACGGCGTTCTTTTTATAAAAGCTTCTGGCATGTAGCTAGAATTTAAGGGTATAAAATCATACTTACTGCTGGAGTGAGAGAAGCGTGTAAGCCAAAGTCGAGACTTTTGACTCCCGCATTCTGCCTATACAAATAGCTCACTGCGGCCGCCATCTTGTCGTTGGCCACAGGACGGCGTTCTTTTTATAAAAGCTTCTGGCATGTAGCTAGAATTTAAGGGTATAAGATCATACTTACTGCTGGAGTGAGAGAAGCGTGTAAGCCAAAGTCGAGACTTTTGACTCCCGCATTCTGCCTATACAAATAGCTCACTGCGGCCGCCATCTTGTCGTTGGCCACAGGACGGCGTTCTTTTTAAAAAGCTTCTGGCATGTAGCTAGAATTTAAGGGTATAAGATCATACTTACTGCTGGAGTGAGAGAAGCGTGTAAGCTAAAGTCGAGACTTTTGACTCTGGCATGTAGCTAGAATTTAAGGGTATAGATCATACTTACTGCTGGAGTGAGAGAAGCGTGTAAGCCAAAGTCGAGACTTTTGACTCCCGCATTCTGCCTATACAAATAGCTCACTGCGGCCGCCATCTTGTCGTTGGCCACAGGACGGCGTTCTTTTTATAAAAGCTTCTGGCATGTAGCTAGAATTTAAGGGTATAAAATCATACTTACTGCTGGAGTGAGAGAAGCGTGTAAGCCAAAGTCGAGACTTTTGACTCCCGCATTCTGCCTATACAAATAGCTCACTGCGGCCGCCATCTTGTCGTTGGCCACAGGACGGCGTTCTTTTTATAAAAGCTTCTGGCATGTAGCTAGAATTTAAGGGTATAAATCATACTTACTGCTGGAGTGAGAGAAGCGTGTAAGCTAAAGTCGAGACTTTTGACTCTGGCATGTAGCTAGCATTTAAGGGTATAAGATCATACTTACTGCTGGAGTGAGAGAAGCGTGTAAGCCAAAGTCGAGACTTTTGACTCCCGCATTCTGCCTATACAAATAGCTCACTGCGGCCGCCATCTTGTCGTTGGCCACAGGACGGCGTTCTTTTTATAAAAGCTTCTGGCATGTAGCTACAATTTAAGGGTATAAAATCATACTTACTGCTGGAGTGAGAGAAGCGTGTAAGCCAAAGTCGAGACTTTTGACTCCCGCATTCTGCCTATACAAATAGCTCACTGCGGCCGCCATCTTGTCGTTGGCCACAGGACGGCGTTCTTTTTATAAAAGCTTCTGGCATGTAGCTAGAATTTAAGGGTATAAGATCATACTTACTGCTGGAGTGAGAGAAGCGTGTAAGCCAAAGTCGAGACTTTTGACTCCCGCATTCTGCCTATACAAATAGCTCACTGCGGCCGCCATCTTGTCGTTGGCCACAGGACGGCGTTCTTTTTATAAAAGCTTCTGGCATGTAGCTAGAATTTAAGGGTATAAGATCATACTTACTGCTGGAGTGAGAGAAGCGTGTAAGCCAAAGTCGAGACTTTTGACTCTGGCATGTAGCTAGAATTTAAGGGTATAAAATCATACTTACTGCTGGAGTGAGAGAAGCGTGTAAGCCAAAGTCGAGACTTTTGACTCCCGCATTCTGCCTATACAAATAGCTCACTGCGGCCGCCATCTTGTCGTTGGCCACAGGACGGCGTTCTTTTTATAAAAGCTTCTGGCATGTAGCTAGAATTTAAGGGTATAAAATCATACTTACTGCTGGAGTGAGAGAAGCGTGTAAGCCAAAGTCGAGACTTTTGACTCCCGCATTCTGCCTATACAAATAGCTCACTGCGGCCGCCATCTTGTCGTTGGCCACAGGACGGCGTTCTTTTTATAAAAGCTTCTGGCATGTAGCTAGAATTTAAGGGTATAAGATCATACTTACTGCTGGAGTGAGAGAAGCGTGTAAGCCAAAGTCGAGACTTTTGACTCCCGCATTCTGCCTATACAAATAGCTCACTGCGGCCGCCATCTTGTCGTTGGCCACAGGACGGCGTTCTTTTTATAAAAGCTTCTGGCATGTAGCTAGAATTTAAGGGTATAAAATCATACTTACTGCTGGAGTGAGAGAAGCGTGTAAGCCAAAGTCGAGACTTTTGACTCCCGCATTCTGCCTATACAAATAGCTCACTGCGGCCGCCATCTTGTCGTTGGCCACAGGACGGCGTTCTTTTTATAAAAGCTTCTGGCATGTAGCTAGAATTTAAGGGTATAAAATCATACTTACTGCTGGAGTGAGAGAAGCGTGTAAGCCAAAGTCGAGACTTTTGACTCCCGCATTCTGCCTATACAAATAGCTCACTGCGGCCGCCATCTTGTCGTTGGCCACAGGACGGCGTTCTTTTATAAAAGCTTCTGGCATGTAGCTAGAATTTAAGGGTATAAGATCATACTTACTGCTGGAGTGAGAGAAGCGTGTAAGCCAAAGTCGAGACTTTTGACTCCCGCATTCTGCCTATACAAATAGCTCACTGCGGCCGCCATCTTGTCGTTGGCCACAGACGGCGTTCTTTTTATAAAAGCTTCTGGCATGTAGCTAGAATTTAAGGGTATAAGATCATACTTACTGCTGGAGTGAGAGAAGCGTGTAAGCTAAAGTCGAGACTTTTGACTCTGGCATGTAGCTAGAATTTAAGGGTATAAGATCATACTTACTGCTGGAGTGAGAGAAGCGTGTAAGCCAAAGTCGAGACTTTTGACTCCCGCATTCTGCCTATACAAATAGCTCACTGCGGCCGCCATCTTGTCGTTGGCCACAGGACGGCGTTCTTTTTATAAAAGCTTCTGGCATGTAGCTAGAATTTAAGGGTATAAAATCATACTTACTGCTGGAGTGAGAGAAGCGTGTAAGCCAAAGTCGAGACTTTTGACTCCCGCATTCTGCCTATACAAATAGCTCACTGCGGCCGCCATCTTGTCGTTGGCCACAGGACGGCGTTCTTTTTATAAAAGCTTCTGGCATGTAGCTAGAATTTAAGGGTATAAGAATCATACTTACTGCTGGAGTGAGAGAAGCGTGTAAGCCAAAGTCGAGACTTTTGACTCCCGCATTCTGCCTATACAAATAGCTCACTGCGGCCGCCATCTTGTCGTTGGCCACAGGACGGCGTTCTTTTTATAAAAGCTTCTGGCATGTAGCTACAATTTAAGGGTATAAAATCATACTTACTGCTGGAGTGAGAGAAGCGTGTAAGCCAAAGTCGAGACTTTTGACTCCCGCATTCTGCCTATACAAATAGCTCACTGCGGCCGCCATCTTGTCGTTGGCCACAGGACGGCGTTCTTTTTATAAAAGCTTCTGGCATGTAGCTAGAATTTAAGGGTATAAAATCATACTTACTGCTGGAGTGAGAGAAGCGTGTAAGCCAAAGTCGAGACTTTTGACTCCCGCATTCTGCCTATACAAATAGCTCACTGCGGCCGCCATCTTGTCGTTGGCCACAGGACGGCGTTCTTTTTATAAAAGCTTCTGGCATGTAGCTAGAATTTAAGGGTATAAGATCATACTTACTGCTGGAGTGAGAGAAGCGTGTAAGCCAAAGTCGAGACTTTTGACTCCCGCATTCTGCCTATACAAATAGCTCACTGCGGCCGCCATCTTGTCGTTGGCCACAGGACGGCGTTCTTTTTATAAAAGCTTCTGGCATGTAGCTAGAATTTAAGGGTATAAAATCATACTTACTGCTGGAGTGAGAGAAGCGTGTAAGCCAAAGTCGAGACTTTTGACTCCCGCATTCTGCCTATACAAATAGCTCACTGCGGCCGCCATCTTGTCGTTGGCCACAGGACGGCGTTCTTTTTATAAAAGCTTCTGGCATGTAGCTAGAATTTAAGGGTATAAGATCATACTTACTGCTGGAGTGAGAGAAGCGTGTAAGCCAAAGTCGAGACTTTTGACTCCCGCATTCTGCCTATACAAATAGCTCACTGCGGCCGCCATCTTGTCGTTGGCCACAGGACGGCGTTCTTTTTATAAAAGCTTCTGGCATGTAGCTAGAATTTAAGGGTATAAATCATACTTACTGCTGGAGTGAGAGAAGCGTGTAAGCCAAAGTCGAGACTTTTGACTCCCGCATTCTGCCTATACAAATAGCTCACTGCGGCCGCCATCTTGTCGTTGGCCACAGGACGGCGTTCTTTTTATAAAAGCTTCTGGCATGTAGCTAGAATTTAAGGGTATAAGATCATACTTACTGCTGGAGTGAGAGAAGCGTGTAAGCTAAAGTCGAGACTTTTGACTCTGGCATGTAGCTAGAATTTAAGGGTATAAGATCATACTTACTGCTGGAGTGAGAGAAGCGTGTAAGCCAAAGTCGAGACTTTTGACTCCCGCATTCTGCCTATACAAATAGCTCACTGCGGCCGCCATCTTGTCGTTGGCCACAGGACGGCGTTCTTTTTATAAAAGCTTCTGGCATGTAGCTAGAATTTAAGGGTATAAAATCATACTTACTGCTGGAGTGAGAGAAGCGTGTAAGCCAAAGTCGAGACTTTTGACTCCCGCATTCTGCCTATACAAATAGCTCACTGCGGCCGCCATCTTGTCGTTGGCCACAGGACGGCGTTCTTTTTATAAAAGCTTCTGGCATGTAGCTAGAATTTAAGGGTATAAGATCATACTTACTGCTGGAGTGAGAGAAGCGTGTAAGCCAAAGTCGAGACTTTTGACTCCCGCATTCTGCCTATACAAATAGCTCACTGCGGCCGCCATCTTGTCGTTGGCCACAGGACGGCGTTCTTTTTATAAAAGCTTCTGGCATGTAGCTACAATTTAAGGGTATAAAATCATACTTACTGCTGGAGTGAGAGAAGCGTGTAAGCCAAAGTCGAGACTTTTGACTCCCGCATTCTGCCTATACAAATAGCTCACTGCGGCCGCCATCTTGTCGTTGGCCACAGGACGGCGTTCTTTTTATAAAAGCTTCTGGCATGTAGCTAGAATTTAAGGGTATAAGATCATACTTACTGCTGGAGTGAGAGAAGCGTGTAAGCCAAAGTCGAGACTTTTGACTCCCGCATTCTGCCTATACAAATAGCTCACTGCGGCCGCCATCTTGTCGTTGGCCACAGGACGGCGTTCTTTTTATAAAAGCTTCTGGCATGTAGCTAGAATTTAAGGGTATAAGATCATACTTACTGCTGGAGTGAGAGAAGCGTGTAAGCCAAAGTCGAGACTTTTGACTCCCGCATTCTGCCTATACAAATAGCTCACTGCGGCCGCCATCTTGTCGTTGGCCACAGGACGGCGTTCTTTTTATAAAAGCTTCTGGCATGTAGCTAGAATTTAAGGGTATAAATCATACTTACTGCTGGAGTGAGAGAAGCGTGTAAGCTAAAGTCGAGACTTTTGACTCTGGCATGTAGCTAGAATTTAAGGGTATAAGATCATACTTACTGCTGGAGTGAGAGAAGCGTGTAAGCCAAAGTCGAGACTTTTGACTCCCGCATTCTGCCTATACAAATAGCTCACTGCGGCCGCCATCTTGTCGTTGGCCACAGGACGGCGTTCTTTTTATAAAAGCTTCTGGCATGTAGCTAGAATTTAAGGGTATAAAATCATACTTACTGCTGGAGTGAGAGAAGCGTGTAAGCCAAAGTCGAGACTTTTGACTCCCGCATTCTGCCTATACAAATAGCTCACTGCGGCCGCCATCTTGTCGTTGGCCACAGGACGGCGTTCTTTTTTATAAAGCTTCTGGCATGTAGCTAGAATTTAAGGGTATAAGATCATACTTACTGCTGGAGTGAGAGAAGCGTGTAAGCCAAAGTCGAGACTTTTGACTCCCGCATTCTGCCTATACAAATAGCTCACTGCGGCCGCCATCTTGTCGTTGGCCACAGGACGGCGTTCTTTTTATAAAAAGCTTCTGGCATGTAGCTAGAATTTAAGGGTATAAAATCATACTTACTGCTGGAGTGAGAGAAAGCGTGTAAGCTAAATCGAGACTTTTGACTCTGGCATGTAGCTAGAATTTAAGGGTATAAGATCATACTTACTGCTGGAGTGAGAGAAGCGTGTAAGCCAAAGTCGAGACTTTTGACTCCCGCATTCTGCCTATACAAATAGCTCACTGCGGCCGCCATCTTGTCGTTGGCCACAGGACGGCGTTCTTTTTATAAAAGCTTCTGGCATGTAGCTAGAATTTAAGGGTATAAATCATACTTACTGCTGGAGTGAGAGAAGCGTGTAAGCCAAAGTCGAGACTTTTGACTCCCGCATTCTGCCTATACAAATAGCTCACTGCGGCCGCCATCTTGTCGTTGGCCACAGGACGGCGTTCTTTTTATAAAAGCTTCTGGCATGTAGCTAGAATTTAAGGGTATAAGATCATACTTACTGCTGGAGTGAGAGAAGCGTGTAAGCCAAAGTCGAGACTTTTGACTCCCGCATTCTGCCTATACAAATAGCTCACTGCGGCCGCCATCTTGTCGTTGGCCACAGGACGGCGTTCTTTTTATAAAAGCTTCTGGCATGTAGCTAGAATTTAAGGGTATAAGATCATACTTACTGCTGGAGTGAGAGAAGCGTGTAAGCTAAAGTCGAGACTTTTGATCTGGCATGTAGCTAGAATTTAGGGTATAAGATCATACTTACTGCTGGAGTGAGAGAAGCGTGTAAGCCAAAGTCGAGACTTTTGACTCCCGCATTCTGCCTATACAAATAGCTCACTGCGGCCGCCATCTTGTCGTTGGCCACAGGACGGCGTTCTTTTTATAAAAGCTTCTGGCATGTAGCTAGAATTTAAGGGTATAAGAATCATACTTACTGCTGGAGTGAGAGAAGCGTGTAAGCTAAAGTCGAGACTTTTGACTCTGGCATGTAGCTAGAATTTAAGGGTATAAGATCATACTTACTGCTGGAGTGAGAGAAGCGTGTAAGCCAAAGTCGAGACTTTTGACTCCCGCATTCTGCCTATACAAATAGCTCACTGCGGCCGCCATCTTGTCGTTGGCCACAGGACGGCGTTCTTTTTATAAAAGCTTCTGGCATGTAGCTAGAATTTAAGGGTATAAAATCATACTTACTGCTGGAGTGAGAGAAGCGTGTAAGCCAAAGTCGAGACTTTTGACTCCCGCATTCTGCCTATACAAATAGCTCACTGCGGCCGCCATCTTGTCGTTGGCCACAGGACGGCGTTCTTTTTATAAAAGCTTCTGGCATGTAGCTAGAATTTAAGGGTATAATCATACTTACTGCTGGAGTGAGAGAAGCGTGTAAGCCAAAGTCGAGACTTTTGACTCCCGCATTCTGCCTATACAAATAGCTCACTGCGGCCGCCATCTTGTCGTTGGCCACAGGACGGCGTTCTTTTTATAAAAGCTTCTGGCATGTAGCTAGAATTTAAGGGTATAAAATCATACTTACTGCTGGAGTGAGAGAAGCGTGTAAGCCAAAGTCGAGACTTACTTTGACTCTGGCATGTAGCTAGAAATTTAAGGGTATAAGATCATACTTACTGCTGGAGTGAGAGAAGCGTGTAAGCCAAAGTCGAGACTTTTGACTCCCGCATTCTGCCTATACAAATAGCTCACTGCGGCCGCCATCTTGTCGTTGGCCACAGGACGGCGTTCTTTTTATAAAAGCTTCTGGCATGTAGCTAGAATTTAAGGGTATAAGATCATACTTACTGCTGGAGTGAGAGAAGCGTGTAAGCCAAAGTCGAGACTTTTGACTCCCGCATTCTGCCTATACAAATAGCTCACTGCGGCCGCCATCTTGTCGTTGGCCACAGGACGGCGTTCTTTTTATAAAAGCTTCTGGCATGTAGCTAGAATTTAAGGGTATAAGATCATACTTACTGCTGGAGTGAGAGAAGCGTGTAAGCTAAAGTCGAGACTTTTGACTCTGGCATGTAGCTAGAATTTAAGGGTATAAGATCATACTTACTGCTGGAGTGAGAGAAGCGTGTAAGCCAAAGTCGAGACTTTTGACTCCCGCATTCTGCCTATACAAATAGCTCACTGCGGCCGCCATCTTGTCGTTGGCCACAGGACGGCGTTCTTTTTATAAAAGCTTCTGGCATGTAGCTAGAATTTAAGGGTATAAAATCATACTTACTGCTGGAGTGAGAGAAGCGTGTAAGCCAAAGTCGAGACTTTTGACTCCCGCATTCTGCCTATACAAATAGCTCACTGCGGCCGCCATCTTGTCGTTGGCCACAGGACGGCGTTCTTTTTATAAAAGCTTCTGGCATGTAGCTAGAATTTAAGGGTATAAATCATACTTACTGCTGGAGTGAGAGAAGCGTGTAAGCCAAAGTCGAGACTTTTGACTCCCGCATTCTGCCTATACAAATAGCTCACTGCGGCCGCCATCTTGTCGTTGGCCACAGGACGGCGTTCTTTTTATAAAAGCTTCTGGCATGTAGCTAGAATTTAAGGGTATAAGATCATACTTACTGCTGGAGTGAGAGAAGCGTGTAAGCCAAAGTCGAGACTTTTGACTCTGGCATGTAGCTAGAATTTAAGGGTATAGAGATCATACTTACTGCTGGAGTGAGAGAAGCGTGTAAGCCAAAGTCGAGACTTTTGACTCCCGCATTCTGCCTATACAAATAGCTCACTGCGGCCGCCATCTTGTCGTTGGCCACAGGACGGCGTTCTTTTTATAAAAGCTTCTGGCATGTAGCTAGAATTTAAGGGTATAAAATCATACTTACTGCTGGAGTGAGAGAAGCGTGTAAGCCAAAGTCGAGACTTTTGACTCCCGCATTCTGCCTATACAAATAGCTCACTGCGGCCGCCATCTTGTCGTTGGCCACAGGACGGCGTTCTTTTTATAAAAGCTTCTGGCATGTAGCTAGAATTTAAGGGTATAAATCATACTTACTGCTGGAGTGAGAGAAGCGTGTAAGCCAAAGTCGAGACTTTTGACTCTTGGCATGTAGCTAGAATTTAAGGGTATAAGATCATACTTACTGCTGGAGTGAGAGAAGCGTGTAAGCCAAAGTCGAGACTTTTGACTCCCGCATTCTGCCTATACAAATAGCTCACTGCGGCCGCCATCTTGTCGTTGGCCACAGGACGGCGTTCTTTTTATAAAAGCTTCTGGCATGTAGCTAGAATTTAAGGGTATAAAATCATACTTACTGCTGGAGTGAGAGAAGCGTGTAAGCCAAAGTCGAGACTTTTGACTCCCGCATTCTGCCTATACAAATAGCTCACTGCGGCCGCCATCTTGTCGTTGGCCACAGGACGGCGTTCTTTTTATAAAAGCTTCTGGCATGTAGCTAGAATTTAAGGGTATAAGATCATACTTACTGCTGGAGTGAGAGAAGCGTGTAAGCCAAAGTCGAGACTTTTGACTCCCGCATTCTGCCTATACAAATAGCTCACTGCGGCCGCCATCTTGTCGTTGGCCACAGGACGGCGTTCTTTTTATAAAAGCTTCTGGCATGTAGCTAGAATTTAAGGGTATAAAATCATACTTACTGCTGGAGTGAGAGAAGCGTGTAAGCTAAAGTCGAGACTTTTGACTCTGGCATGTAGCTAGATTTAAGGGTATAGATCATACTTACTGCGGAGTGAGAGAAGCGTGTAAGCCAAAGTCGAGACTTTTGACTCCCGCAT
>NW_022279776.1:0-11493 GCF_009193385.2 Nasonia vitripennis
TGCATAAAAGATTTATTAAATTATTTTCTATAATGTTCTTAAATCATCTAAGAGAAATATTTGTCTCACAGAAAATAAGTGAAACGGAAGATTAATGCGACCTTTCAAAAACCTTTTTGGAAACGTTTTGAAGAAGCTAGTCATAACATTATTGCAAAATTTATAAATACATTTATTAGACGTTTTTAAAAACTTTAGAATGGGTTCCTAATCGTCGCAGAAATCATTGCAAATAACATCATTGAAACATCCTAAAAACCTTGTATAGAATATTTCATATATTTTAATATAGACATTTGAATAAATGTTTAACAAAAATATTTCTAAAATGTTTTTTAATAATCTTGGAGAATATTTATCTGATAGAAAATTACTTGAAACTAAATGTTAATGCTACCTTCAAAAACCTTTTTGGAAACGTTTTCAAAAAAGGTAGTCATAACATTTATCACAAAAATCTATAAATATATTTTATCGATGTTTTTAAAAACTTCTTAGCATGGGTTCCAAATTGTCAAAAAAGTCATTGCAAATAAACATTATAGAAACATCCTAAAAACCATATACACAATATTTCATTTATCGTATCTGGACATTTGCATAAATGTTTCTCAAATTATTCTATAATGTTTTTAAATTATCTCAGAGAATATTTTTCTGAGAGGACATAACTTTAAACAAAATGTTACTGCGACGTTTTAAAAACCTTGTTGGAAAGGTTTTGAATAAGGTAGTCATAACGTTTCTCATAAAATTTGATCAATACATTTATTAAAACCGTTTAAAATTAGAATGGTTTACTAATGGAAAAAAATATTATGTTGTAAAATAATTTATAAATGTTTTAAAATATTTAACATTTGTATAAAAAAAGACTATGGGTAAGATTTTTAAAAGCTTCCTATTAATACCTCCTAAAATCATTTTTTGGATTGTTTTACTATTCGGATTTAGATTATTTTTAATTATGTTTTGTAACTTTTCTTTAAGGTCTTTGAAAATATTTTATTGAAATGTTAATAGGCGATTCTTTAGATATTAATAAAAGTTTTTAAAAAGATTTCTGTAATCATTTTTGAAAAATGTTTTTCAAAAAATGTATTGTGCTATGTTGTTATTTATACAGATAACCTGTTAACTTAATACGTCTAATTAAGGCTTTAAATATATTTTAGTATGCAAGAAGACTGGACCTATGTACAGGTAACTTAGATTACATCCTTAGGATGTCGTTTTTATCGATTGTATTATGTATATTGATGTAAAACTGCATGTCTTGTACTCTGGTAAATAAAATAAATATAAATATAAATTACACAAACATGTCTGAATAATTGTTGAAAATGCTTGTTTACTTTTCTTACATGTATGGTATTATAAAAAATATTTAAAAAATAGTTACAATTAATTTAAATATAATTTTATTATATATTATTATTTTATAACATTGTTGGATCAATAAAAATTTATAAGGGCAATTTTTAGGTTGTCTAATATTTCCCGATATTCAGTTAACAATTTCAAATCATCTTTAATTCCCCACAGTTTTTGATTTTATTGTAATAATAGCTATAGTTAATGTGAATAACTGTCTTGACATCCTGGTTTAAAAGCAATAAATCCGAAGAGTTCAATTTTTTTTCTTTATAAATAATAAATAGTGTACATTACTTGTATGTGTCATGTTCATTGAAACATTTTCAATATCAACAACTACAAAACAGCCAAATTTAAAATGTTTCCGTTAAAGTTATATTTTTACACTTACGACATCTTTTTAAATGCTCTGAAAATATACTTTTCAAGCAATGGTCTAATGAACGTTGATTTATTACTTATTAAGTCAGATAAAGAATAATAAGATATAGATACTACATGTAAGTGAACTACTTTTTGATATCCACATGTGAGACATTTATCTTGTCTTTGAATTGTAAATTGATTCTCCCATAGATTTTCGTAATAAATTTATTATATTAATGCTGCAATCAATTATATTATCATTCAAGACTTTTCCATAAGGATATAAATTAATCCTCTGTTAAAATAAATATCTTCGGTGTTATATGTCAGGTTAGCATATTTTATAATTGTACTGAAAAATGAATTTTTTAGTAAATATGCACTAATCGTACAGAAATAGTCTAAATCCCTTATGATTTTGATACAATAATAGTAATAATTCAAAAGGCTGTCAAAAGAACAAGTATAAATAAATGATACTTTTTTGCTGAAAAATTCAATAGGAACTTTCAAGAGCAAACCATTTTTTAGATTAAATTTAATCAAATGAGTTCTATTCTCAGGAGTTTGTTCCTTGGCTTGATAATGTAATATTGCATTATTTTCATTTAAATCATACTTCTCAAAAATACTCATTTTTAGTGTCTTGATTGAGAGCAAGATCTACTTTATAATCAATTTTCATAAGATTCACAAATAACTTGATTACTAAAGGTAGCAATTGAGCAACTGACTAAATTTACTTTTTATCTTTTTATAATTTAACATGCATCGCATGCAATGCGTTTTCAGAATTTAAGACATTTTCTTCATTTTTATATTAGATGCTGTTTGTAACTTCCATATACCAAGGATCATTTTCAGCCAATCCGTTAACGACTCATCTGTAGAAATGAACATCAATAAAGTAAATTTAAAATTTTTTAATTCAGTATGACATTTACCTTCCTTAAACTGTTCCTGTAAATTTAATATTTTTTATACACAAAAAAAAAAAATCAATATTTACGCATTTTAGTAATTGAGGACATGTTTAATAACCAAAATAATTTTTTTATTGTACGTCAGGGATGTTAGGCCTGAAAATATATATATATATATATATTATATATATATATATAATAACATTATATATATATATATATAATATATATATATATATATATATATATATATATAATATATATTATATAAAAATGTTATACATGGGTGCTAACTTCCTAGATCTCCTGGAGCTTCAGGAAGTTGGCACCCAGAATTATAAATTTTCAATTTTCAAAAATATATATATATATATATATATATATATATATATATATATAATATATATATAATATATATATATATATAAACATTATATATATTATATATATATATATATATATATAATTATATAATATATATATAAAAAATGTTATACATGGGTGCTAACTTCCTAGATCTCCTGGAGCTTCAGGAAGTTGGCACCCAGAATTATAAATTTTCAATTTGGGATAATTTACTTATGGTAAATGGATGGCGCATTAAAAATTAAGAAAAAAAGCTTGAATAACTTTTGCGCGTTGAGAATCATCAAATTCAAATTTGGGTGCTACCGCCCAGCACCCAAAAGTAAATTCGTGTTTTTATTCAAACAATGCAATATTTATATGTTTTAACATCCATATCGATTGCGCATACATCGATATGACAAATAATTTGCATGTCTCACGTATATTACGTCTTTAATGTAAGCAGTAAATTTTATAAAAAAAGATGCTCGACGCTGATAACACGAGCAGCAGTTGAGAAAGCAATGCCGTTGTCGGGGTAATATAATCAAAAAGTCTCGACTTATGATTGGATATTTAAAGTATATCATACTGTTAGGGTAATTCTGAGCTCACCAAAACTAACAATCAATTATTAATATAAACGTGGGCGGTCAGCTACTCTCCCATACGGAAAAGATTAGTGAAATTACTAATTTGTCGCGCCAGAATTGTTTGATTTTGTAAATTTTAACTTTAAATCATTAAGGAAAATAACTTACTTGTGTTTGATGGATCACTGGAAAGCTAAATCAATGAGGTAGTGGTAAGAACCAAAACTATGACTGCGCTGGGCTTCTCTTCTAAATTTTGTTTTATTCTCCTTTGGATGATTAACGTGACGTACAATGAAATTCAATACAATCGTTCGACGTGAGACAATTAGCAATCCAATACGAAATCAAAGAAAAATATTAACCAACCAAATCTTTTAACTCTAGAGAAAATAAGTGCCTTTTCTATATTCGGTCTACTCAATGTAAAAAAACTCGGAGAGAAAGCGTCCTGTCTCTAGGAGCGCACACACAGGAGTGAAGTTGGGGGAGGCAGAGTTTGAAGAGAGCGTGATAGCTTTCTCCCACACAGGGTCTTTACTTCTCCTATGCACTTCAGTTTAGCCGCGCTTTCTCTCTCTCTCTTACTTATTAGGCCTTATGGGTCTAGCTTAGGGTCAACGGCTAAACTGCAGCGTCGACTGTATACGCGCGCTTTCAGCCGAGGAGAGAAGTTTTGTTTTGGCTTTGAGTTACTTCTCGTGTACGTTAAGCGTCGAAGTTTCTGGATTTTTTCTTTCTTTCGTCTTGGTTGGAATTAATTTAATTTAATGTCTTTGAACATCTATCCAGGAACTTCGTCACTTAACACAAACATCGATAGACAAATAATTTGCATGTCTCACGTATATTACGTCTTAAATGAAGAAGCAGTAAATTTTATAAAAACAAGATGGCCGACACTGAAAACCAGAGCAGCAGTTGAGAAAGTAATGCCGTGGTCGGGGTAATATAGGGTAATATAATCAAAAGTCTCGACTTATGATTGGATATTTAAAGTATATCATACATCGATATGACAAATAATTTGCAAGGCTACGTACATTACGTCTTAAATGAAGAAGCAGTAAATTTTATAAAACAAGATGGCCGACACTGAAAACTAGAGCAGCAGTTGAGAAAGCAATGCCGTTGTCGGGGTAATATAAGCAAAAGTCGTGACTTATGTTTGGATATTTAAAGTATATCATACATCGATATGACAAATAATTTGCATGTCTCACGTATATTACGTCTTAAATGAAGAAGCAGTAAATTTTATAAAACAAGATGGCCGACACTGAAAACCAGAGCAGCAGTTGAGAAAGTAATGCCGTGGTCGGGGTAATATAGGGTAATATAATCAAAAGTCACGACTTATGATTGGATATTTCAAGTATATCATACATCGATATGACAAATAATTTGCATGTCTCACGTATATTACGTCTAAAATGAAGAAGCAAGAAAATGAAATGAACGCATTGAAAACAAGATGGCCGACACTGAAAACCAGAGAGCAGAGCAGAGAGAAAGCAATGCCGTTGTCGGGGTATATAGGGTAATATAATCAAAAGTCTCGACTTATGATTGGATATTTAAAGTATATCATACATCGATATGACAAATAATTTGCAAGGCTAACGTACATTACGTCTTAAATGAAGAAAGCAGTAAATTGTATAAAACAAGATGCACGACGCTGATAACACGAGCAGCAGTTGAGAAAGCAATGCCGTGGTCGGGGTAATTAATCAAAAGTCTCGACTTATGATTGGATATTAAAAGTATATCATACATCGATATGACAAATAATTTGCATGTCTCACGTATATTACGTCTTAAATGAAGAAGCAGTAAATTTTATAAAAACAAGATGGCCGACACAGTAAATTTTATAAAACAAGATGGCCGACACTGAAAACCAGAGCAGCAGTTGAGAAAGCAATGCCGTTGTCGGGTAATATAAATCAAAAGTCTCCACTTATGATTGGATATTTAAAATATATCATACTTCGATATGACAAATAATTTGCATGTCTAACGTATATTACGTCTTAAATGAAAGAAGCAGTAAATTTTATAAAACAAGATGGCCGACACTGAAAACCAGAGCAGCAGTTGAGAAAGCAATGCCGTTGTCGGGGTAATATATCAAAAGTCTCGACTTATGATTGGATATTTAAAGTATATCATACATCGATATGACAAATAATTTGCATGTCTCACGTATATTACGTCTTAAGTGATAAAGCAGTAAATTGTATAAAACAAGATGCTCGACGCTGATAACACGAGCAGCAGTTGAGAAAGCAATGCCGTTGTCGGGGTAATATAATCAAAAGTCTCGACTTATGATTGGATATTTAAAGTATATCATACATCGATATGACAAATAATTTGCATGTCTCACGTATATTACGTCTTAAATGAAGAAGCAGTAATTTTATAAAACAAGATGGCCGACACAGTAAATTTTATAAAACAAGATGGCCGACACTGAAAACCAGAGCAGCAGTTGAGAAAGCAATGCCGTGGTTGGGTAATATAATCAAAAGTCTCGACTTATGATTGGATATTTAAAGTATATCATACATCGATATGACAAATAATTTGCATGTCTCACGTATATTACGTCTTAAATGAAGAAGCAGTAATTTTATAAAACAAGATGGCCGACACAGTAAATTTTATAAAACAAGATGGCCGACACTGAAAACCAGAGCAGCAGTTGAGAAAGCAATGCCGTGGTTGGGGGTAATATAATCAAAAGTCTCGACTTATGATTGGATATTTAAAGTATATCATACTTCGATATGACAAATAATTTGCATGTCTAACGTACGTCTTAAATGAAGAAGCAGTAAATTTTATAAAACAAGATGGCCGACACTGAAAACCAGAGCAGCAGTTGAGAAAGCAATGCCGTGGTTGGGGTAATATAATCAAAAGTCTCGACTTATGATTGGATATTTAAAGTATATCATACTTCGATATGACAAAATAATTTGCATGTCTAACGTACGTCTTAAATGAAGAAGCAGTAAATTTTATAAAAACAAGATGGCCGACACTGAAAACCAGAGCAGCAGTTGAGAAAGCAATGCCGTGGTCGGGGTAATATAGGGTAAATATAATCAAAAGTCACGACTTATGATTGGATATTTCAAGTATATCATACATCGATATGACAAATAATTTGCATGTCTCAACGTATATTACGTCTTAAATGAAGAAGCAGAAATGAAATTGAACGCATTGAAAAACAAGATGGCCGACACTGAAAACCAGAGCAGCAGATGAGAAAGCAATGCCGTTGTCGGGGTAATATAGGGTAATATAATCAAAAGTCTCGACTTATGATTGGATATTTAAAGTATATCATACATCGATATGACAAATAATTTGCATGCTAACGTATATTACGTCTTAAATGAAGAAGCAGTAAATTTATAAAACAAGATGCCGACGCTGAAAACCAGAGAGCAGCAGTTGAGAAAGCAATGCCGTGGTCGGGGTAATATAATCAAAAGTCTCGACTTATGATTGGATATTTAAAGTATATCATACATCGATATGACAAATAATTTGCATGTCTCACGTATATTACGTCTTAAATGAAGAAGCAGTAAATTTTATAAAACAAGATGGCCGACACTGAAAACCAGAGCAGCAGTTGAGAAAGCAATGCCGTTGTCGGGTAATATAATCAAAAGTCTCGACTTATGATTGGATATTTAAAGTATATCATACTTCGATATGACAAATAATTTGCATGTCTAACGTATATTACGTCTTAAATGAAGAAGCAGTAAATTTTATAAAACAAGATGGCCGACACTGAAAACCAGAGCAGCAGTTGAGAAAGCAATGCCGTTGTCGGGGTAATATAATCAAAAGTCTCGACTTATGATTGGATATTTAAAGTATATCATACATCGATATGACAAATAATTTGCATGTCTCACGTATATTACGTCTTAAATGAAGAAGCAGTAAATTTTATAAAACAAGATGGCCGACACTGAAAACCAGAGCAGCAGTTGAGAAAGCAATGCCGTGGTCGGGGTAATATATATAATAATCAAAGTCTCGACTTATGATTGGATATTTAAAGTATATCATACTTCGATATGACAAATAATTTGCATGTCTAACGTATATTACGTCTTAAATGAAGAAGCAGTAAATTTTATAAAACAAGATGGCCGACACTGAAAACCAGAGCAGCAGTTGAGAAAGCAATGCCGTTGTCGGGGTAATATAATCAAAAGTCTCGACTTATGATTGGATATTTAAAGTATATCATACATCGATATGACAAATAATTTGCATGTCTAACGTATATTACGTCTTAAATGAAGAAGCAGTAAATTTATAAAACAAGATGGCCGACACTGAAAACCAGAGCAGCAGTTGAGAAAGCAATGCCGTGGTCGGGGTAATATATATATAATCAAAAGTCTCGACTTATGATTGGATATTTAAAGTATATCATACATCGATATGACAAATAATTTGCATGTCTAACGTATATTACGTCTTAAATGAAAAGCAGTAAATTTATAAAAACAAGATGGCCGACACTGAAAACCAGAGCAGCAGTTGAGAAAGCAATGCCGTTGTCGGGGTAATATAATCAAAAGTCTCGACTTATGATTGGATATTTAAAGTATATCATACATCGATATGACAAATAATTTGCATGTCTAACGTATATTACGTCTTAAATGAAGAAGCAGTAAATTTTATAAAACAAGATGGCCGACACTGAAAACCAGAGCAGCAGTTGAGAAAGCAATGCCGTTGTCGGGGTAATATAATCAAAAGTCTCGACTTATGATTGGATATTTAAAGTATATCATACATCGATATGACAAATAATTTGCATGTCTCACGTATATTACGTCTTAAATGAAGAAGCAGTAAATTTTATAAAACAAGATGGCCGACACTGAAAACCAGAGCAGCAGTTGAGAAAGCAATGCCGTGGTCGGGGTAATATAGGGTAATATAATCAAAAGTCTCGACTTATGATTGGATATTTAAAGTATATCATACATCGATATGACAAATAATTTGCATGTCTCACGTATATTACGTCTTAAATGAAGAAGCAAGAAAATGAATGAACGCATTAAAACAAGATGGCCGACACTGAAAACCAGAGCAGCAGTTGAGAAAGCAATGCCGTTGTCGGGGTAATATAATCAAAAGTCTCGACTTATGATTGGATATTTAAAGTATATCATACTTCGATATGACAAATAATTTGCATGTCTAACGTACGTCTTAAATGAAGAAGCAGTAAATTTTATAAAACAAGATGGCCGACACTGAAAACCAGAGCAGCAGTTGAGAAAGCAATGCCGTTGGTCGGGGTAATATAATCAAAAGTCTCGACTTATGATTGGATATTTAAAGTATATCATACTTCGATATGACAAATAATTTGCATGTCTAACGTATATTACGTCTTAAATGAAGAAGCAGTAAATTTTATAAAACAAGATGGCCGACACTGAAAACCAGAGCAGCAGTTGAGAAAGCAATGCCGTTGTCGGGTAATATAATCAAAAGTCTCGACTTATGATTGGATATTTAAAGTATATCATTTCGATATGACAAATAATTTGCATGTCTAACGTATATTACGTCTTAAATGAAGAAGCAGTAAATTTTATAAAACAAGATGGCCGACACTGAAAACCAGAGCAGCAGTTGAGAAAGCAATGCCGTGGTCGGGTATATATAATATAATCAAAAGTCTCGACTTATGATTGGATATTTAAAGTATATCATACTTCGATATGACAAATAATTTGCATGTCTAACGTATATTACGTCTTAAATGATAAGCAGTAAATTTTATAAAACAAGATGGCCGACACTGAAAACCAGAGCAGCAGTTGAGAAAGCAATGCCGTTGTCGGGGTAATATAATCAAAAGTCTCGACTTATGATTGGATATTTAAAGTATATCATACATCGATATGACAAATAATTTGCATGTCTCACGTATATTACGTCTTAAATGAAGAAGCAGTAAATTTTATAAAACAAGATGGCCGACACTGAAAACCAGAGCAGCAGTTGAGAAAGCAATGCCGTTGTCGGGTAATATAATCAAAAGTCTCGACTTATGATTGGATATTTAAAGTATATCATACATCGATATGACAAATAATTTGCATGTCTCACGTATATTACGTCTTAAATGAAGAAGCAGTAAATTTTTATAAAACAAGATGGCCGACACAGAAAACCAGAGCAGCAGTTGAGAAAGCAATGCCGTGGTCGGGGTAATATAATATAATCAAAAGTCTCGACTTATGATTGGATATTTAAAGTATATCATACATCGATATGACAAATAATTTGCATGTCTCACGTATATTACGTCTTAATGAAGAAGCAAGAAAATGAAATGAACGCATTAAAACAAGATGGCCGACACTGAAAACCAGAGCAGCAGTTGAGAAAAGCAATGCCGTTGTCGGGGTAATATAATCAAAAGTCTCGACTTATGATTGGATATTTAAAGTATATCATACTTCGATATGACAAATAATTTGCATGTCTAACGTATATTACGTCTTAAATGAAGAAGCAGTAAATTTTATAAAACAAGATGGCCGACACTGAAAACCAGAGCAGCAGTTGAGAAAGCAATGCCGTTGTCGGGGTAATATAATCAAAAGTCTCGACTTATGATTGGATATTTTAAAGTATATCATACTTCGATATGACAAATAATTTGCATGTCTAACGTATATTACGTCTTAAATGAAGAAGCAGTAAATTTTATAAAACAAGATGGCCGACACTGAAAACACAGCAGCAGTTGAGAAAGCAATGCCGTTGTCGGGTAATATAATCAAAAGTCTCGACTTATGATTGGATATTTAAAGTATATCATACTTCGATATGACAAATAATTTGCATGTCTAACGTACGTCTTAAATGAAGAAGCAGTAAATTTTATAAAACAAGATGGCCGACACTGAAAACCAGAGCAGCAGTTGAGAAAGCAATGCGTGGTCGGGGTAATATAATCAAAAGTCTCGACTTATGATTGGATATTTAAAGTATATCATACTTCGATATGACAAATAATTTGCATGTCTAACGTATATTACGTCTTAAATGAAGAAGCAGTAAATTTTATAAAAACAAGATGGCCGACACTGAAAACCAGAGCAGCAGTTGAGAAAGCAATGCCGTTGTCGGGTAATATAATCAAAAGTCTCGACTTATGATTGGATATTTAAAGTATAATATACTTCGATATGACAAATAATTTGCATGTCTAACGTATATTACGTCTTAAATGAAGAAGCAGTAAATTTTTATAAACAAGATGGCCGACACTGAAAAACCAGAGCAGCAGTTGAGTAAGCAATGCCGTTGTCGGGGTAATATAATCAAAAGTCTCGAATTATGATTGGATATTTAAAGTATATCATACATCGATATGACAAATAATTTGCATGTCTCACGTATATTACGTCTTAAATGAAGAAGCAGTAAAATTTTATAAAACAAGATGGCCGACACAGTAAATTTATAAAACAGATGGCCGACACT
The DNA here is from genome assembly GCF_009193385.2 of Nasonia vitripennis. Taxonomy (NCBI): domain Eukaryota; kingdom Metazoa; phylum Arthropoda; class Insecta; order Hymenoptera; family Pteromalidae; genus Nasonia; species Nasonia vitripennis. The sequence goes on from NW_022279776.1 coordinate 11,174, forward strand.
GAAAACCAGAGCAGCAGTTGAGAAGCAATGCCGTTGTCGGGGTAATATAATCAAAGTCTCGACTTATGATTGGATATTTAAAGTATATCATACTTCGATATGACAAATAATTGCATGTCTCACGTATATTACGTCTTAAATGAAGAAGCAGTAAATTTATAAAAACAAGATGGCCGACACTGAAAACCAGAGCAGCAGTTGAGAAAGCAATGCCGTGGTCGGGGTAGGGTAATATAATCAAAAGTCTCGACTTATGATTGGATATTTAAAAGTATAATTCATACAACGATATGACAAAATAATTTGCATGTCTCACGTAA
>NW_022279777.1:0-8973 GCF_009193385.2 Nasonia vitripennis
AAACACCAGAGCAGCAGTTTGAGAAAGCAATGCCCGTGGTCGGGGTAATATAATCAAAAGTCTCGACTTATGATTGGATATTTAAAGTATATCATACTTCGATATGACAAATAATTTGCATGTCTAACGTACGTCTTAAATGAAGAAGCAGTAAAATTTATAAAACAAGATGGCCGACACTGAAAACCAGAGCAGCAGTTGAGAAAGCAATGCCGTTGTCGGGGTAATATAATCAAAAGTCTCGACTTATGATTGGATATTTAAAGTATATCATACTTCGATATGATGACAAATAATTTGCATGTCTAACGTAATTACGTCTTAAATGAAGAAGTAAATTTTATAAAAACAAGATGGCCGACACTGAAAACCAGAGCAGCAGTTGAGAAAGCAATGCCGTTGTCGGGTAATATATAATCAAAAGTCTCGACTTATGATTGGATATTTAAAGTATATCATACTTCGATATGACAAATAATTTGCATGTCTAACGTATATTACGTCTTAAATGAAGAAGCAGTAAATTTTATAAAACAAGATGGCCGACACTGAAAACCAGAGCAGCAGTTGAGAAAGCAATGCCGTTGTCGGGGTAATATATAATCAAAAGTCTCGACTTATGATTGGATATTTAAAGTATATCATACTTCGATATGACAAATAATTTGCATGTCTAACGTATATTACGTCTTAAATGAAGAAGCAGTAAATTTTATAAAACAAGATGGCCGACACTGAAAACCAGAGCAGCAGTTGAGAAAGCAATGCCGTTGTCGGGGTAATATAATCAAAAGTCTCGACTTATGATTGGATATTTAAAGTATATCATACTTCGATATGACAAATAATTTGCATGTCTAACGTATATTACGTCTTAAATGAAGAAGCAGTAAATTTTATAAAACAAGATGGCCGACACTGAAAACCAGAGCAGCAGTTGAGAAAGCAATGCCGTTGTCGGGGTAATATAATCAAAAGTCTCGACTTATGATTGGATATTTAAAGTATATCATACATCGATATGACAAATAATTTGCATGTCTAACGTATATTACGTCTTAAATGAAGAAGCAGTAAATTTTATAAAACAAGATGGCCGACACAGTAAATTTTATAAAACAAGATGGCGACACTGAAAACCAGAGCAGCAGTTGAGAAAGCAATGCCGTGGTCGGGGTAATATAATCAAAAGTCTCGACTTATGATTGGATATTTAAAGTATATCATACTTCGATATGACAAATAATTTGCATGTCTAACGTACGTCTTAAATGAAGAAGCAGTAAATTTTATAAAACAAGATGGCCGACACTGAAAACCAGAGCAGCAGTTGAGAAAGCAATGCCGTGGTCGGGTAATATAATCAAAAGTCTCGACTTATGATTGGATATTTAAAGTATATCATACTTCGATATGACAAATAATTTGCATGTCTAACGTACGTCTTAAATGAAGAAGCAGTAAATTTTATAAAAACAAGATGGCCGACACTGAAACCAGAGCAGCAGTTGAGAAAGCAATGCCGTTGTCGGGGTAATATAATCAAAAGTCTCGACTTATGATTGGATATTTAAAGTATATCATACGATCGATATGAATAATTTGCATGTCTAACGTATATTACGTCTTAAATGAAGAAGCAGTAAATTTTAAAAAACAAGATGGCCAACACAGTAAATTTTATAAAACAAGATGGCCGACACTGAAACCAGAGCAGCAGTTGAGAAAGCAATGCCGTTGTCGGGGTAATATAATCAAAAGTCTCGACTTATGATTGGATATTTAAAGTATATCATACTTCGATATGACAAATAATTTGCATGTCTAACGTATATTACGTCTTAAATGAAGAAGCAGTAAATTTTATAAAACAAGATGGCGACACAGTAAATTTTATAAAACAAGATGCCGACACTGAAAACCAGAGCAGCAGTTGAGAAGCAATGCCGTGGTTGGGGTAATATAATCAAAAGTCTCGACTTATGATTGGATATTTAAAGTATATCATACTTCGATATGACAAATAATTTGCATGTCTAACGTACGTCTTAAATGAAGAAGCAGTAAATTTTATAAAACAAGATGGCCGACACTGAAAACCAGAGCAGCAGTTGAGAAAGCAATGCCGTGTCGGGGTAATATAATCAAAAGTCTCGACTTATGATTGGATATTTAAAGTATATCATACTTCGATATGACAAATAATTTGCATGTCTAACGTATACGTCTTAAATGAAAGAAGCAGTAAATTTTATAAAACAAGATGGCCGACACTGAAAACCAGAGCAGCAGTTGAGAAAGCAATGCCGTGTGTCGGGGTAATATAATCAAAAGTCTCGACTTATGATTGGATATTTAAAGTATATCATACTTCGATATGACAAATAATTTGCATGTCTAACGTATATTACGTCTTAAATGAAGAAGCAGTAAATTTTATAAAACAAGATGGCCGACACTGAAAACCAGAGCAGCAGTTGAGAAAGCAATGCCGTTGTCGGGGTAATATAATCAAAAGTCTCGACTTATGATTGGATATTTAAAGTATATCATACATCGATATGACAAATAATTTGCATGTCTAACGTATATTACGTCTTAAATGAAGAAGCAGTAAATTTTATAAAACAAGATGGCCGACACTGAAAACCAGAGCAGCAGTTGAGAAAGCAATGCCGTGGTCGGGGTAATATAATCAAAAGTCTCGACTTATGATTGGATATTTAAAGTATATCATACTTCGATATGACAAATAATTTGCATGTCTAACGTATATTACGTCTTAAATGAAGAAGCAGTAAATTTTATAAAACAAGATGGCCGACACTGAAAACCAGAGCAGCAGTTGAGAAAGCAATGCCGTTGTCGGGGTAATATAATCAAAAGTCTCGACTTATGATTGGATATTTAAAGTATATCATACATCGATATGACAAATAATTTGCATGTCTAACGTATATTACGTCTTAAATGAAGAAGCAGTAAATTTTATAAAACAAGATGGCCGACACAGTAAATTTTATAAACAGATGCCGACACTGAAAACCAGAGCAGCAGTTGAGAAAGCAATGCCGTGGTTGGGGTAATATAATCAAAAGTCTCGACTTATGATTGGATATTTAAAGTATATCATACTTCGATATGACAAATAATTTGCATGTCTAACGTACGTCTTAAATGAAGAAGCAGTAAATTTTATAAAACAAGATGGCCGACACTGAAAACCAGAGCAGCAGTTGAGAAAGCAATGCCGTGGTTGGGGTAATATAATCAAAAGTCTCGACTTATGATTGGATATTTAAAGTATATCATACTTCGATATGACAAATAATTTGCATGTCTAACGTACGTCTTAAATGAAGAAGCAGTAAATTTTATAAAACAAGATGGCCGACACTGAAAACCAGAGCAGCAGTTGAGAAAGCAATGCCGTTGTCGGGGTAATATAATCAAAAGTCTCGACTTATGATTGGATATTTAAAGTATATCATACTTCGATATGACAAATAATTTGCATGTCTAACGTATATTACGTCTTAAATGAAGAAGCAGTAAATTTTATAAAAACAAGATGGCCGACACTGAAAACCAGAGCAGCAGTTGAGAAAGCAATGCCGTGGTCGGGGTAATATAATCAAAAGTCTCGACTTATGATTGGATATTTAAAGTATATCATACTTCGATATGACAAATAATTTGCATGTCTAACGTATATTACGTCTTAAATGAAGAAGCAGTAAATTTTATAAAACAAGATGGCCGACACTGAAAACCAGAGCAGCAGTTGAGAAAGCAATGCCGTTGTCGGGGTAATATAATCAAAAGTCTCGACTTATGATTGGATATTTAAAGTATATCATACATCGATATGACAAATAATTTGCATGTCTAACGTATATTACGTCTTAAATGAAGAAGCAGTAAATTTTATAAAACAAGATGGCCGACAGTAAATTTATAAACAGATGGCCGACACTGAAAACAGAGCAGCAGTTGAGAAAGCAATGCCGTGTTCGGGGTAATATAATCAAAAGTCTCGACTTATGATTGGATATTTAAAGTATATCATACTTCGATATGACAAATAATTTGCATGTCTAACGTACGTCTTAAATGAAGAAGCAGTAAATTTTATAAAACAAGATGGCCGACACTGAAAACCAGAGCAGCAGTTGAGAAAAGCAATGCCGTTGGTCGGGGTAATATAATCAAAAGTCTCGACTTATGATTGGATATTTAAAGTATATCATACTTCGATATGACAAATAATTTGCATGTCTAACGTACGTCTTAAATGAAGAAGCAGTAAATTTTATAAAACAAGATGGCCGACACTGAAAACCAGAGCAGCAGTTGAGAAAGCAATGCCGTGGTCGGGGTAATATAATCAAAAGTCTCGACTTATGATTGGATATTTAAAGTATATCATACTTCGATATGACAAATAATTTGCATGTCTAACGTACGTCTTAAATGAAGAAGCAGTAAATTTTATAAAACAAGATGGCCGACACTGAAAACCAGAGCAGCAGTTGAGAAAGCAATGCCGTGGTCGGGGTAATATAATCAAAAGTCTCGACTTATGATTGGATATTTAAAGTATATCATACTTCGATATGACAAATAATTTGCATGTCTAACGTATATTACGTCTTAAATGAAGAAGCAGTAAATTTTATAAAACAAGATGGCCGACACTGAAAACCAGAGCAGCAGTTGAGAAAGCAATGCCGTTGGTCGGGTAATATAATCAAAAGTCTCGACTTATGATTGGATATTTAAAGTATATCATACTTCGATATGACAAATAATTTGCATGTCTAACGTATATTACGTCTTAAATGAAGAAGCAGTAAATTTTATAAAACAAGGCCGACACTGAAAACCAGAGCAGCAGTTGAGAAAGCAATGCCGTTGTCGGGGTAATATAATCAAAAGTCTCGACTTATGATTGGATATTTAAAGTATATCATACTTCGATATGACAAATAATTTGCATGTCTAACGTACGTCTTAAATGAAGAAGCAGTAAATTTTATAAAACAAGATGGCCGACACTGAAAACCAGAGCAGCAGTTGAGAAAGCAATGCCGTGGTCGGGGTAATATAATCAAAAGTCTCGACTTATGATTGGATATTTAAAGTATATCATACTTCGATATGACAAATAATTTGCATGTCTAACGTACGTCTTAAATGAAGAAGCAGTAAATTTTATAAAACAAGATGGCCGACACTGAAAACCAGAGCAGCAGTTGAGAAAGCAATGCCGTTGTCGGGGTAATATAATCAAAAGTCTCGACTTATGATTGGATATTTAAAGTATATCATACTTCGATATGACAAATAATTTGCATGTCTAACGTATATTACGTCTTAAATGAAGAAGCAGTAAATTTTATAAAACAAGATGGCCGACACAGTAAATTTTATAAAACAAGATGGCCGACACTGAAAACCAGAGCAGCAGTTGAGAAAGCAATGCCGTTGTCGGGGTAATATAATCAAAAGTCTCGACTTATGATTGGATATTTAAAGTATATCATACTTCGATATGACAAATAATTTGCATGTCTCACGTATATTACGTCTTAAATGAAGAAGCAGTAAATTTTATAAAACAAGATGGCCGACACAGTAAATTTTATAAAACAAGATGGCCGACACTGAAAACCAGAGCAGCAGTTGAGAAAGCAATGCCGTGGTTGGGGTAATATAATCAAAAGTCTCGACTTATGATTGGATATTTAAAGTATATCATACTTCGATATGACAAATAATTTGCATGTCTAACGTACGTCTTAAATGAAGAAGCAGTAAATTTTATAAAACAAGATGGCCGACACTGAAAACCAGAGCAGCAGTTGAGAAAGCAATGCCGTTGTCGGGGTAATATAATCAAAAGTCTCGACTTATGATTGGATATTTAAAGTATATCATACTTCGATATGACAAATAATTTGCATGTCTAACGTATATTACGTCTTAAATGAAGAAGCAGTAAATTTTATAAAACAAGATGCCGACACAGTAAATTTTATAAAACAAGATGGCCGACACTGAAAACCAGAGCAGCAGTTGAGAGTAAGCAATGCCGTTGTCGGGTAATATAATCAAATCGAACTTATGATTGGATATTTAAAGTATATCATACATCGATATGACAAATAATTTGCAATGTCAACGTATATTACGTCTTAAATGAAGAAGCAGTAAATTTTATAAAACAAGATGGCCGACACAGTAAATTTTATAAAACAAGATGGCCGACACTGAAAACCAGAGCAGCAGTTGAGAAAGCAATGCCGTGGTCGGGTAATATAATCAAAAGTCTCGACTTATGATTGGATATTTAAAGTATATCATACTTCGATATGACAAATAATTTGCATGTCTAACGTACGTCTTAAATGAAGAAGCAGTAAATTTTATAAAACAAGATGGCCGACACTGAAAACCAGAGCAGCAGTTGAGAAAGCAATGCCGTGGTCGGGGTAATATAATCAAAAGTCTCGACTTATGATTGGATATTTAAAGTATATCATACTTCGATATGACAAATAATTTGCATGTCTAACGTATATTACGTCTTAAATGAAGAAGCAGTAAATTTTATAAAACAAGATGGCCGACACTGAAAACCAGAGCAGCAGTTGAGAAAGCAATGCCGTTGGTCGGGGTAATATAATCAAAAGTCTCGACTTATGATTGGATATTTAAAGTATATCATACTTCGATATGACAAATAATTTGCATGTCTAACGTATATTACGTCTTAAATGAAGAAGCAGTAAATTTTATAAACAAGATGGCCGACACTGAAAACCAGAGCAGCAGTTGAGAAAGCAATGCCGTTGTCGGGGTAATATAATCAAAAGTCTCGACTTATGATTGGATATTTAAAGTATATCATACTTCGATATGACAAATAATTTGCATGTCTAACGTATATTACGTCTTAAATGAAGAAGCAGTAAATTTTATAAAACAAGATGGCCGACACTGAAAACCAGAGCAGCAGTTGAGAAAGCAATGCCGTGGTCGGGGTAATATAATCAAAAGTCTCGACTTATGATTGGATATTTAAAGTATATCATACTTCGATATGACAAATAATTTGCATGTCTAACGTATATTACGTCTTAAATGAAGAAGCAGTAAATTTTATAAAACAAGATGGCCGACACTGAAAACCAGAGCAGCAGTTGAGAAAGCAATGCCGTTGTCGGGGTAATATAATCAAAAGTCTCGACTTATGATTGGATATTTAAAGTATATCATACATCGATATGACAAATAATTTGCATGTCTCACGTATATTACGTCTTAAATGAAGAAGCAGTAAATTTTATAAAACAAGATGGCCGACACAGTAAATTTTTATAACAAGATGGCCGACACTGAAAACCAGAGCAGCAGTTGAGAAAGCAATGCCGTGGTTGGGGTAATATAATCAAAAGTCTCGACTTATGATTGGATATTTAAAGTATATCATACTTCGATATGACAAATAATTTGCATGTCTAACGTACGTCTTAAATGAAGAAGCAGTAAATTTTATAAAACAAGATGGCCGACACTGAAAACCAGAGCAGCAGTTGAGAAAGCAATGCCGTGGTTGGGGTAATATAATCAAAAGTCTCGACTTATGATTGGATATTTAAAGTATATCATACTTCGATATGACAAATAATTTGCATGTCTAACGTACGTCTTAAATGAAGAAGCAGTAAATTTTATAAAACAAGATGGCCGACACTGAAAACCAGAGCAGCAGTTGAGAAAGCAATGCCGTTGTCGGGGTAATATAATCAAAAGTCTCGACTTATGATTGGATATTTAAAGTATATCATACATCGATATGACAAATAATTTGCATGTCTAACGTATATTACGTCTTAAATGAAGAAGCAGTAAATTTTATAAAAAACAAGATGGCCGACACTGAAAACCAGAGCAGCAGTTGAGAAAGCAATGCCGTGGTCGGGGTAATATAATCAAAAGTCTCGACTTATGATTGGATATTTAAAGTATATCATACTTCGATATGACAAATAATTTGCATGTCTAACGTATATTACGTCTTAAATGAAGAAGCAGTAAATTTTATAAAACAAGATGGCCGACACTGAAAACCAGAGCAGCAGTTGAGAAAGCAATGCCGTTGTCGGGGTAATATAATCAAAAGTCTCGACTTATGATTGGATATTTAAAGTATATCATACATCGATATGACAAATAATTTGCATGTCTCACGTATATTACGTCTTAAATGAAGAAGCAGTAAATTTTATAAAACAAGATGGCGACACAGTAAATTTTATAAAACAAGATGGCCGACACTGAAAACCAGAGCAGCAGTTGAGAAAGCAATGCCGTGGTCGGGTAATATAATCAAAAGTCTCGACTTATGATTGGATATTTAAAGTATATCATACTTCGATATGACAAATAATTTGCATGTCTAACGTACGTCTTAAATGAAGAAGCAGTAAATTTTATAAAACAAGATGGCCGACACTGAAAACCAGAGCAGCAGTTGAGAAAGCAATGCCGTGGTCGGGTAATATAATCAAAAGTCTCGACTTATGATTGGATATTTAAAGTATATCATACTTCGATATGACAAATAATTTGCATGTCTAAATACGTCTTAAATGAAGAAGCAGTAAATTTATAAAACAAGATGGCCGACACTGAAAACCAGAGCAGCAGTTGAGAAGCAATGCCGTGGTCGGGTAATATAATCAAAAGTCTCGACTTATGATTGGATATTTAAAGTATATCATACTTCGATATGACAAATAATTTGCATGTCTAACGTATACGTCTTAAATGAAGAAGCAGTAAATTTTATAAAACAAGATGGCCGACACTGAAAACCAGAGCAGCAGTTGAGAAAGCAATGCCGTGTCGGGGTAATATAATCAAAAGTCTCGACTTATGATTGGATATTTAAAGTATATCATACTA
>NW_022279778.1:0-5069 GCF_009193385.2 Nasonia vitripennis
AACTATAAAATTGTAGTTACAACTGGCGTGAGAGATGCCAGTAAGCCAAAGTCCTAGACTTTCGACCCTCGCATTCTGACGAAAAATGCCTTACTGTGGCCGCATCTTTCGTGGACCTAATACTTTTGAGTTTAAGGAGCGACATCTTTCCTCAGCGTGGGTCTTATGTGTATTATATATCTATAAATGCTACTTGCATATAGCTAGGAGTCAACTATTAAAATTGTAGTTTCAACTGGCGTGAGGGAAGCCAGTAAGCCAAAGTCTAGACTTTCGACCCTCGCATTCTGACGAAAAATGCCTTACTGTGGCCGCCATCTTGTCGTGTGGACCCTAATACTTTTGAGTTTTAAGGAGCGACATCTTTTTCTCAGCGTGGGTCTTATGTGTATTATTATATAAATGCTACTGTGCATATAGCTAGGAGTCAACTATAAATTTGTAGTTACAACTGGCGTGAGAGATGCCAGTAAGCCAAAGTCTAGACTTTCGACCCTCGCATTCTGCCAGAAAATGCCTCAGAATGCGTGATCTTGTACATATAATTTTTATAAAAGCTACTTGAATTTAGCGAGGAGTCAACTATAAAATTGTAGTTGCACATGGCGTGAGAGAATTTGTAAGCCAAAGTCTAGACTTTCGACCCTCGCATTCTGACGAAAAATGCCTTACTGTGGCCGCCATCTTTGTCGTGGACCCTAATACTTTTGAGTTTAAGGAGCGACATCTTTTCCTCAGCGTGGGATCGTAGTGTATTATTTTTTATAAATGCACTTGTATTAGCTAGGAGTTAACTATTAAATTGTAGTTACAACTGGCGTGAGAGATGCCAGTAAGCCAAAGTCTGACTTTCGACCTCGCATTCTGACGAAAAATGCCTTCTGTGGCCGCCATCTTGTCGTGGACCCTAATACTTTTGAGTTTAGGAGCGACATCTTTTCCTCAGCGTGGGTCTTATGTGTATTATTTCTATAAATGCTACTTGCATATAGCTAGGAGTCAACTATAAAATTGTAGTTTCAACTGGCGTGAGGAGCCAGTAAGCCAAGTCTAGACTTTCGACCCTCGCATTCTGACGAAAAATGCCTTACTGTGGCCGCCATCTTGTCGTGGACCCTAATACTTTTGAGTTTAAGGAGCGACATCTTTTCCTCAGCGTGGGTCTTATGTGTATTATTTCTATAAATGCTACTTGTTATAGCTAGGAGTCCTATAAAAATTGTAGTTTCAACTGGCGTGAGAAGCCAGTAAGCCAAAGTCTAGACTTTCGACCCTCGCATTCTGACGAAAATGCCTTACTGTGGCCGCCATCTTTGTCGTGGACCCTAATACTTTTGAGTTTAAGGGCGACATCTTTTCCTCAGCGTGGGTCTTATGTGTATTATTATTTATAATGCAACTTGTATATAGCTAGAGTCAACTATAAAATTGTAGTTACAACTGGCGTGAGAGATGCCAGTAAGCCAAAGTCTAGACTTTCGACCCTCGCATTCTGCCAGAAAATGCCTCAGAATGCGTGGATCTTGTACATATTATTTTTATAAAAGCTACTTGAATTTAGCGAGGAGTCAACTATAAAATTGTAGTTGCAACTGGCGTGAGAGATTTTGTAAGCCAAAGTCTAGACTTTCGACCCTCGCATTCTGACGAAAAATGCCTTACTGTGGCCGCCATCTTGTCGTGACCCTAATAACTTTTGAGTTTAAGGAGCGACATTTTCCTCAGCGTGGATCGTAAGTGTATTATTTTTATAAAAGCAACTTGTATATAGCTAGGAGTCAACTATAAAATTGTAGTTACAACTGGCGTGAGAGATGCCAGTAAGCCAAAGTCTAGACTTTCGACCTCGCATTCTGACGAAAAATGCTTTTGTGGCCGCCATCTTGTCTGGACCCTAATACTTTTGAGTTTAAGGAGCGACATCTTTTCTCAGCGTGGATCGTAAGTGTATTATTTTATAAAGCAACTTGATATAGCTTAGAGGAGTTAACTATAAAATTGTAGTTACAACTGGCGTGAGGAGCCAGTAAGCCAAAGTCTAGACTTTCGACCTCGCATTCTGACGAAAAATGCCTTACTGTGGCCGCCATCTTGTCGTGGACCTAATACTTTTGAGTTTAAGGGGCGACATCTTTTCCTCAGCGTGGGTCTTATGTGTATTATTTCATATAAATGCAACTTGCATATAGCTAGGAGTCAACTATAAATTGTAGTTACAACTGGCGTGAGAGATGCCAGTAAGCCAAAGTCTAGACTTTCGACCTCCGCATTCTGCCAGAAAATGCCTCAGAATGCGTGGATCTTGTACATATTATTTTTATAAAGCTACTTGAATTTAGCGAGGAGTCATATAAAATTGTAGTTGCAACTGGCGTGAGAGAATTTTGTAAGCCAAAGTCTAGACTTTCGACCTCGCATTCTGACGAAAAATGCCTTACTGTGGCCGCCATCTTGTCGTGGACCCTAATACTTTTGAGTTTAAGGAGCGACATCTTTTCCTCAGCGTGGATCGTAAGTGTTATTATTTTTATAAAAGCAACTTGTATATAGCTAGGAGTCAACTATAAAATTGTAGTTACAACTGGCGTGAGAGATGCCAGTAAGCCAAAGTCTAGCCTTTCGACCCTCGCATTCTGACGAAAAATGCCTTACTGTGGCCGCCATCTTGTCGTGGAGCCTAATACTTTTGAGTTTAAGGAGCGACATCTTTTCCTCAGCGTGGATCGTAAGTGTATTATTTTTATATAAAGCAACTTGTATATAGCTAGGAGTCAACTATAAAATTGTAGTTACAACTGGCGTGAGAGATGCCAGTAAGCCAAAGTCTAGACTTTCGACCCTCGCATTCTGCCAGAAAATGCCTCAGAATGCGTGGATCTTGTACATATTATTTTTATAAAAGCTACTTGAATTTAGCGAGGAGTCAACTATAAAATTGTAGTTGCAACTGGCGTGAGAGAATTTTGTAAGCCAAAGTCTAGACTTTCGACCCTCGCATTCTGACGAAAAATGCCTTACTGTGGCCGCCATCTTGTCGTGGACCCTAATACTTTTGAGTTTAAGGAGCGACATCTTTTCCTCAGCGTGGGTCTTATGTGTATTATTTTTATAAAAGCTACTTGTATATAGCTAGGAGTCAACTATAAAATTGTAGTTACAACTGGCGTGAGAGATGCCAGTAAGCCAAAGTCTAGACTTTCGACCCTCGCATTCTGACGAAAAATGCCTTACTGTGGCCGCCATCTTGTCGTGGACCCTAATACTTTTGAGTTTAAGGAGCGACATCTTTTCCTCAGCGTGGGTCTTATGTGTATTATTTCTATAAATGCTACTTGATATAGCTAGGAGTCAACTATAAAATTGTAGTTTCAACTGGCGTGAGGGAAGCCAGTAAGCCAAAGTCTAGACTTTCGACCCTCGCATTCTGACGAAAAATGCCTTACTGTGGCCGCCATCTTGTCGTGGACCCTAATACTTTTGAGTTTAAGGAGCGACATCTTTTCCTCAGCGTGGGTCTTATGTGTATTATTATTTAAAAGCAACTTGTATATAGCTAGGAGTCAACTATAAAATTGTAGTTCAACTGGCGTGAGAGATGCCAGTAAGCCAAAGTCTAGACTTTCGACCCTCGCATTCTGCCAGAAAATGCCTCAGAATGCGTGGATCTTGTACATATTATTTTTATAAAAGCTACTTGAATTTAGCGAGGAGTCAACTATAAAATTGTAGTTGCAACTGGCGTGAGAGAATTTTGTAAGCCAAAGTCTAGACTTTCGACCCTCGCATTCTGACGAAAAATGCCTTACTGTGGCCGCCATCTTGTCGTGGACCCTAATACTTTTGAGTTTAAGGAGCGACATCTTTTCCTCAGCGTGGATCGTAAGTGTTATTTTTATAAAAGCAACTTGTATATAGCTAGGAGTCAACTATAAAATTGTAGTTACAACTGGCGTGAGAGATGCCAGTAAGCCAAAGTCTAGACTTTCGACCCTCGCATTCTGACGAAAAATGCCTTACTGTGGCCGCCATCTTGTCGTGGACCCTAATACTTTTGAGTTTAAGGAGCGACATCTTTTCCTCAGCGTGGTCTTATGTGTATTATTTTTATAAAGCAACTTATATAGCTAGGAGTCAACTATAAAATTGTAGTTTCAACTGGCGTGAGAGATGCCAGTAAGCCAAAGTCTAGACTTTCGACCCTCGCATTCTGACGAAAAATGCCTCAGAATGCGTGGATCTTGTACATATTATTTTTATAAAAGCTACTTGAATTTAGCGAGGAGTCAACTATAAATTGTAGTTGCAACTGGCGTGAGAGAATTTTGTAAGCCAAAGTCTAGACTTTCGACCCTCGCATTCTGACGAAAAATGCCTTACTGTGGCCGCCATCTTGTCGTGGACCCTAATACTTTTGAGTTTAAGGAGCGACATCTTTTCCTCAGCGTGGGTCTTATGTGTATTATTATTATAAAAGCAACTTGTATATAGCTAGGAGTCAACTATAAAATTGTAGTTACAACTGGCGTGAGAGATGCCAGTAAGCCAAAGTCTAGACTTTCGACCCTCGCATTCTGACGAAAAATGCCTTACTGTGGCCGCCATCTTGTCGTGGACCCTAATACTTTTGAGTTTAAGGAGCGACATCTTTCCTCAGCGTGGGTCTTATGTGTATTATTTTCTATAAATGCTACTTGCATATAGCTAGGAGTCAACTATAAAATTGTAGTTTCAACTGGCGTGAGGAAGCCAGTAAGCCAAAGTCTAGACTTTCGACCCTCGCATTCTGACGAAAAATGCCTTACTGTGGCCGCCATCTTGTCGTGGACCCTAATACTTTTGAGTTTAAGGAGCGACATCTTTTCCTCAGCGTGGGTCTTATGTGTATTATTTTATAAAAGCAACTTGTATATAGCTAGGAGTCAACTATAAAATTGTAGTTACAACTGGCGTGAGAGATGCCAGTAAGCCAAAGTCTAGACTTTCGACCCTCGCATTCTGCCAGAAATGCCTCAGAATGCGTGGATCTTGTACATTTTATTTTTATAAAAGCTACTTGAATTTAGCGAGGA
>NW_022279779.1:0-1883 GCF_009193385.2 Nasonia vitripennis
TTAAAAGCAACTTGTATATAGCTAGGAGTCAACTATAAAAATTGTAGTTCACACTGGCGTGAGAGATGCAGTAAGCCAAAGTCTAGACTTTCGACCCTCGCATTCTGACGAAAATGCCTTACTGTGGCCGCCATCTTAGTCGTGGACCCTAATACTTTTTGAGTTTAAGGAGCGACATCTTTTCCTCAGCGTGGATTCGTAAGTGTATTATTTTTATAAAAGCAACTTGTATATAGCTAGGAGTTAACTATAAAATTGTAGTTACAACTGGCGTGAGAGATGCCAGTAAGCCAAAGTCTAGACTTTCGACCTCGCATTCTGACGAAAAATGCCTTACTGTGGCCGCCATCTTGTCGTGGCCCTATACTTTTGAGTTTAAGGAGCGACATCTTTTCCTCAGCGTGGGTCTTATGTGTATTATTATTTATAAAAGCAACTTGTATTAGCTAGGAGTCAACTATAAAATTGTAGTTACAACTGGCGTGAGAGATGCCGTAAGCCAAAGTCTAGACTTTTCGACCCTCGCATTCTGCCAGAAAATGCTCAGAATGCGTGGATTCTTGTACATATTTATTTTTATAAGCTACTTGAATTTAGCGAGGAGTCAACTAAAATTGTAGTTGCAAACTGGCGTGAGAGAATTTTGTAAGCCAAAGTCTAGACTTTCGACCCTCGCATTCTGACGAAAAATGCCTTACTGTGGCCGCCATCTTGTCGTGGACCCTAATACTTTTGAGTTTAAGGAGCGACATCTTTTCCTCAGCGTGGATCTTAAGTGTATTATTTCTATAAAAAGCAACTTGTATATAGCTAGGAGTTAACTATAAAATTGTAGTTCAACTGGCGTGAGAGATGCCAGTAAGCCAAAGTCTAGACTTTCGACCCTCGCATTCTGACGAAAAATGCCTTACTGTGGCCCCATCTTGTCGTGGACCCTAATACTTTTGAGTTTAAGGAGCGACATCTTTTCCTCAGCGTGGGTCTTATGTGTATTATTTCTATAAATGCTACTTGCAATATAGCTAGGAGTCAACTATAAAATTGTAGTTTCAACTGGCGTGAGGGAAGCCAGTAAGCCAAAGTCTAGATTTTCGACCTCGCATTCTGACGAAAAATGCCTTACTGTGGCCGCCATCTTGTCGTGGACCCTAATACTTGAGTTTAAGGGGCGACATCTTTTCTCAGCGTGGGTCTTATGTGTATTATTATTATAAAAGCAACTTGTATATAGCTAGGAGTCAACTATAAAATTGTAGTTACACTGGCGTGAGATGCCAGTAAGCCAAAGTCTAGACTTTCGACCCTCGCATTCTGCCAAAAATGCCTCAGAATGCGTGGATCTATGTACATATTATTTTTATAAAAGCTACTTGAATTTAAGCGAGGAGTCAACTATAAAATTGTAGTTGCAACTGGCGTGAGAGAATTAGTAAGCCAAAGTCTAGACTTTCGACCCTCGCATTCTGACGAAAAATGCCTTACTGTGGCCGCCATCTTGTCGTGGACCCTAATACTTTTGAGTTTAAGGAGCGACATCTTTTCCTCAGCGTGGGTCTTAGTGTATTATTTTTATAAAAGCTACTTGTATATAGCTAGGAGTCAACTATAAAATTGAGTTACAACTGGCGTGAGAGATGCCAGTAAGCCAAAGTCTAGACTTTCGACCCTCGCATTCTGACGAAAAATGCCTTACTGTGGCGCCATCTTGTCGTGGACCCTAATACTTTTTGTTTTAAGGAGCGACATCTTTTCCTCAGCGTGGGTCTTATGTGTATTATTTCTATAAATGCTACTTGCATATAGCTAGGAGTCAACTATAAAATTGTAGTTTCAACTGGCGTGAGGGAAGCCAGTAAGCCAAAGTCTAGACTTCGACCCTCGCA
>NW_022279780.1:300000-387769 GCF_009193385.2 Nasonia vitripennis
AGATTATTTTTGATATTTTCTTTTTAAATAAGAATATTTTTTGATCAAAACACATATTTTTAGTTTAATTGCCTCAACTGATGTTCATATATTTTTATTTCTTTATATGTCATAATCACATATACTGTCATAATTTAATTATTATTATTATTATTACTGACACCTTAATTATCTTTTATACAGGGTGACCCAATTAAACGGGCACCGCTCATAACTCGTCAGGGACAGCCACAATCGAAAAAATGGTAGAGACCAAAGTTGTAGGATATCGAAGGGGCAACCCGATGGTGACCTTGGATTTGACCTTGAACGCGTTTTTCAAGGTCATTTGAAGGTCACCTTTGGATTTTTAAATAGGAACCCTATTCTTTTATTGCGGGAATGGAAAGAGCGGTAAATTTTACGTTCAGAATGGTATGTTCGGTTGCGGCACTGAAGGTCATCTCAATGTCCTGCAGCCAGAATGAAACCCCGCCTATGTAATTCCTCTAGCAACGCCAAATTAAAAAAAAGTGGTAGAGACCAAAGTTGTTGTATAGGGGGGGGGGGGGGGGAGAATTGTGACCTCGAATTTGAGCCAGTCCTACAAGGTCATTTCAAGGTCAAATTATTTTTTTTCAAACTTTACTTTTACTTTGTATCCGAGATGAAATCCCTTCTTAGATGTTCTCTGTCCAGCGGCCAAGACGCAAATGAGCCCTCGCTAGCGTCCAAACATAAGTCTCGCTATTCCCCGAATGATCCCTTCCGACGGTTAACTTGCGAATGACTCCTCTAGGTGGTCACCACCTACCTACCCGAACTCCTGATGTGCGAAAAATAAAAATGGCTCCCGAAATAAGCCTTTTAAAATAAGTCCCGCGCTCAGTCTTGCCACCGCGACTCCGTCGAACCTTCCCCTACGACGCTTAACTCACGAATGATTTTCAAGCAGGCGCCCCGGCCCCGCGCCGTACCTGCCGCCCGAACTTTCGATTTGCAAAAATAAAAATAGCCTCCGAAAATTGTCGAAAGAGTCTCACACTCGGCCTTCCGCCAAAAATATTATTTTTTTAATTTGGCGTTGCTAGAGGAATTACGTAGGCGGGGTTTCATTCTGGCTGCATGACCTTGCGATGACCTTCAGTGCCGCAACCGAACATACCATTCTGAACGTAAAATTTACCGCTCTTTCCATTCCCGCAATAAAAGAATGGGGTTCCTATTTAAAAATCCAAAGTTGACCTTCAAATGACCTTGAAAAACGCGTTCAAGGTCAAATCCAAGGTCACCATCGGGTTGCCCCTTCGATATCCTACAACTTTGGTCTCTACCATTTTTTCGATTGTGGCTGTCCCTGACGAGTTATGATCGGTGCCCGTTTAAATTGGGTCACCCTGTATATATAATATTTTCAATTATAAGTATAAATATTGATCAAACAAAATTATATGTAGGTTAACAAAACTAACAAAGAAGTAGTTCAATTTTTTACTATATAAATTAAATAATAATTTTTATATAATCTTTATTATTCTTATAGAACATATTTATATAAACAAATATAATTTATAAATGTTTACTCTTTTGTAACATGCTCCACAACAAAATATGTTAATCGCGAGCGAAGCGAGCGTTTTTTGCTAGTAAAGTATAAAAACAATTAAGTTCAAATTTTGGATCTTGGGTCAATCCGTTCACTTTTAAGAATTTACGGTCAGTGAACTGTAGGTAGTAGAAAAAATTCAGTTTATTCCCATGATTATAAAAAACTTTTTAATAAAAAATTTGAATGTTTTTTTTTTTTAGAAAAGTTATGCCACTTTAAGTTTTTTTAAGAATATTACCTTCAAACCAGAATCTGAAATTTTAAAATATTGCAATACTGTAACTTTATACCTAACTATTTTGTAAACATTTTTATGCATATATTTTCTTTTCTAAATGATTTTTTAAAGAAAACTATTATATTTGAATAAAAATAATCTGGAAAATTTACCCACTTTGCCAGAGACTTAGATAAAAGAACTATTTATAATAATTGTAGTATACCATGAATATAACATAATTATGATCCAATGATACTGTACAATATGACTGTAAAGTACTAACCTCGAATGCGAATTCTATTTCATCTTCTGTTAACATTATTATATCGTCATCAATAGATAAAACTGCTTCTGTTTCGATCTCATTAAATGGATAGAATCGATTTGATAATACATTTTTTTCAGTTTCTAAAATTTTGATTTCTTTGTACGATTTAGGTATCTTTGATACTGTAATAAAAAGAAAAAATGTCATTGGAGTTGAAAGTCCAAAAAATTAACTGACTTACATTTTAACGGTCGTTTATATTCATTATTCCAAACAATTAAAATTTTAGTTAGACTTGGTGCTTTTGATAGTTTCTGAATCAGAAGTAATAATAAATCCATCCTATCATATGCTAAAACAACAGCTGTAAACCCATCATTTTTTGATATAGTTAATGGAAATAAAACTGGTGAGTGTATTTCCTGAAATGAATTTGCAATATAAAATTATAATTGATAATCGGTGTGGTTTTATAACACAAATATCTTACTGAATATGTTGGCTCATTCCATGTATAATAACTTTTCGCAGAATACGGGAATATTCTATCGGCTATTATATCAAGCGTAGTTTCCACAATTACTTCTATAGATACGAAGTATTTTTTAAAAAGCCATTGTCCATGATTTCGAAGTTCGCCTATTCGTTTTGAGGAATGATTTCTTAAAATATAAATCGTTTGAACAAAATCAATTTCTTGTATAAATATGGCAGCTCTGTAATTCATAAAATCTTTTTTAAATATGATCGGAATATATATATATATATATATATTTTTTTTTTTTTAAATTAAACATGGCCTGCTTATTATAAAACTACCCGAAACAATGACAAAATTCGAATCGCTGTTTCAAATAAGCCTTTTGGCAACATATAGTATGCCACTTCATATAGAAAGTTATTCGTACTTTGATCACATACACTATTGAAATCAAACCATGCTTTTAAAAAATTGTATTATTATATGAAATACGAAATCTCGGCAATTATCTCACTAACAAAACTCAAATCGCAAGATTCTTTGTATCGTGTATCAAGGGGACTAAACTATCTAAAATTATTAACATATAAAAAATTCATTATATAGCACTTCGAAGACAAGGTGAATTGATGCATGTGACAAGGGAAATTGATGCAAAATGTGTGTTAATCGCGTTTAATGAGAAGTAAGAAAAAGGTGAGGTTGTTTGCGCGAAGACTACACCTAGTCTACGGAGAGCACCCTAAAGCCCCAAATTTCTCCGCGCTCTTTCGATTTTATTCGCATAGTAATTATTTTTCACAGCTCACAGATCCTGTAACACTACCGCCCTGCGTGTACGGTACTCAGCCATCATTGCCGAAGCGTCTGTCACGAGTTCTTTGATTGGTCTAATCGCGGTCCTTGATAGCTGCACGGATGGCTGGTGTAATCCAAGGTTTCCGTCAAGAGGTTACTTTTACTGAGGGGAGTAGCGCAAACCTATCGAGATAATTTATTAGTGACGCGTTAAGAGAGGAAACCATTTTATTAAGCTCAGTAATGATCGTTAATGTGTTAAGGTCCCTCTTAACTTCCTCAAAAAAGCTATTGTTGTTAGCAATTCTCCATAGGTTTTAACTAATGTAAGAAATCCGTACTCCAGTATGTGATGACGCTCGAACGAAATTGTGAGATCAATGCAGTCATGTCCGTACGTGAATAGAGCGTTTGATTTTGCGTAGGTAGTCGCCGCATTCAAGAGTGTACAATGTAAAGATCTAGCCATGTATAACATTGGAGTCGGTCACTGTTGAAAGCATGGTGAGTTTCTGATAATGGAACAAGATGAGAAAGAAAGTGAGAGAGAGAGAGAGAGCCGCCTGCGCAGGCGACCTCGGAAAATTGTAACGGCAAGCGCGCCGACGGCGAATCAGCAAGATGGAAAGCGTAAGCCTGGCCCATCTAAGGGCTCGACTAAAGCCAATCGGTCTAAACAGCCAAAGCCGACGACGTTATAATCTCGAAACACGTGAGCAAGGTTCCGCATCGGGCGATTGACATCATCATAATAAATTACATTGACATCATCATAATATATTACATTGACATAATCAAAATATATTACATTGACATCATCATAATATATCACATTGACACGGGCTCACTACGAGGAAGAATGCGCGCGGATAAAGGAGCAGTAGCGCGCCAAGTATCTCCGAAAGAGGAGGGAGGAAGAGCCGAGATGCAACATCTGCGGTCACCTGGGCGTGAAGCGGCCGCATCAATGCTCGGAGCAAGCTGCACATAAGAAGATCTTGGCAGAGATCCAACGGGACCGCGAGAAGAACTAGGGGAAAGAAGAAGATGTAGAAGAAATGATCGCTAGAGGGAATAAAGAGTACTTCGTTTCCCCTATATCCTGTGTCTTCTTAATTGACTACCTGATATCCCATCTCACTGCATCCTAGCATCTCAATCTTTCGCATGATCGCGCGACGGCGCACAGTGTACCAAAATCGACTTCTTATGGCCAGAAGTTGCTCAACAAGCCAAATCGCAATCATTCTTAATGAAAAAAATTGCAAAATACTTCTACGATAATTTCCGTTCATGTAGAACTACTTATATTTGATAACGCGTTACATACCCCATAAGAAAAACAGAAAAAGTTACAGCATTGGTTTGATTATCTATAAGGTGTTCAGGACCCCTTCAAGTTTCTAAAATGCCGATTAAGTGTTAGTGGTTTATAAAATAAGGATCTAAAGTTTATATTTGATCAGTTTAAAGTTCAGAGATCCAAAATCAGCAAGTATATTTTTTTTCTTACAGTTTTAGAGATTTTGGTAAACATTTTGATTATTACATTATTCAGTCTTATGTGTTTTCCTATTTTTTTAGGTTATATATTCTTTTATTAAATATAAGCAGTTCTACACGAACGGAAATTATCGTACAAGTATTTTGCAATTTTTAGTACACTGTGTCGCGATACAGAGTTCTTTTGAAATTTTGATGTACTCATATAATTTTGAATAAAAGTGATGAAAGTATTAAATATTTACGAATAGAATGCATAATTCAAGCATATTCAAAGTTCTACAAGATAATTAATCTAAATTTTAAATTTTAAATCAAGTTAAATAGAACATAACACTATTGTATACAGAGAAAAAACGCGCCTTTTTATTTACCTCATGGTGGTGTGGAAAAAATAGATGTATAAATCATCATTACCTATTTTGTTATTTAGATAAATGTCAAATTAATTGTATTGGGGATGGGCAAGCGGAGC
Organism: Nasonia vitripennis; assembly: GCF_009193385.2. Taxonomy (NCBI): domain Eukaryota; kingdom Metazoa; phylum Arthropoda; class Insecta; order Hymenoptera; family Pteromalidae; genus Nasonia; species Nasonia vitripennis. Next base: position 305,334 of record NW_022279780.1, read on the forward strand.
AAGCGGGGGGAACCCCTTAGTATATATATATATATATATATATATATATATTCTGTGAAAAAAATTGACGGCAGCGTTCGTATTTTATAATAAAAAAACAGAGGGGTCTGCAAACTTTTGGACAATGAACCATCCAAAACTTATATCTACACTATATTAAAATTTTATATAAGCTCAATTTTGTAAAAAATCTCCAAAACTCGTAAAATGAAAAAAATTAAATCTATATTACGGTCGAAATGTTTAAATTAAATAATTCAAGTTACCGAAAAAAAAATCAAATTTCAAATAGTTTTTAGCAGTGAATGAACTTAAAAAATGTACGGCCGTCCGGATTTTTTTTTGCATTTATTTCACAAAACTTGATGTATTTTATAAATAAAAAACTATTTAATGGTATAGACAGGTACATATGATAAAAATATATGTCACTTCTCGCGAAACGAGGAGAAAGGTAGCAGTGGAGCCGTGTGTGTGTATGCGTGTGAGAGAGAGAGGGAGAGAGAGATTTAGATTTAGATTTATTAGATTTATTTGACGTACAATATGTTGTACGATAAATTGTATACAGCAGCAATAGTAGTACAGCAAAAATGTGTATTGTGATAGTATGATAATGTGAAGATGGGTCAAGCAAGAGTGTGTGAGTGTGTGCGTTTGCGTGAATGTGTACAAGCGTGTGTGTGTGTGCGTTTGAGTGAATGTGTACAAGCGATTCAAGTGTTTGTGTTTTCAAGCTCAAGAAAGTGCTCTTTAGCTAGTCTCTTGAAACCTGAGACAGATGTAGTGTTACGAATGTGAGATGGTAGGTTGTTCCATAGGTATGAGGCGCTGATATGAAACGAGTTCCTCAGCGTCTCCGTCGCGAATGTCGGAATATCCAGAGGTATCACCTCCCCCCTAACAGGCCGAAGTGTCACGCGGAAGTCAAAGTATGCCAGTACGTATGATCTCTTAGCTTCTCAGCACAGATTCCTTTGTAGTTTCTGTAAGAGTATGTAGCAGGTACGTGGCGTGGAATCTGTACGTCGAGTGTGGCCATGATAAGGTCATGTCCGTTGATGAAAGGAGTGTCCGTCTTCCAGTATGACAGCAGGCGATCCTGCTCATCAATTAAGCATAGGTCAAGCCAGGTGTCAGAGTTCTATCTGTGATGGGTTGCACCATATGGCACAGAAGTGAGGGAGTTCTCATCAATGAAGGCCCTGATGAAATTGGCGTCTTCAGATGAAGAAAGCTGATCGGCATTAAAGTCACCCATGATGACCTTCGTGGAGTAGTTGTGCATGTTAGCTGGTCTATAAAGTTAGAGCCTTGGAAGAATGGAGCATGAGGAGGACGATACACAACCCCCACGAAGATCGGAGAGATTCCCTTTGCCGATACCTCGCAGAAGAGATATTCAGGCTTACCTGGCTTGCCAGACCATTCACCATCAGATGATGAAATAACGCTAGCTGTCAGTGATTTATGTATGTAGAGGGCCACACCTCCTCCGTTTCTGTTTCTGTGCCGTCTGTACAGTAGGTAGTCATCCAGTGAAGGGATGGACGCTACCTTGTCGCTCAACCAGGTCTCGGTAACAGCTATTACGTGGAATGAAGAGCGAGTGGATAAGAAAAGCCTGATCATCTCAATGTGACCCGTAAGCGAGTTCGCATAAAAATGACAGACTCGTAGACCTTCGGACAGAGATACCTTAGAACCGGATGAAGACATGGCAGATGAGCTTGATGGTGGATGTGGTGGAATGATGTGTTTGTGTTGTAGCCTCAGTGTTGAACGATATCGGCAGCAGGCAGAAACGGGGTTAAAAAAGCCTCCAGCTCAGCATCGGTGTTGATGATGGTAGCGCGCTCGCTGTCGTCGTTGCAGCGGATGTAGAGTCTCCCATCTCTGATGAACGTTCGGTAACCCTGCCTCTTCTTGGCCTCCAGCCTGGCCCTCGAACGCAGCTTGTGGACGTCAGAGTGGAGCAGCTCGTTGATGTTTACGAGCCCTTGATGGTCAGGGCTCAGAGCTTTAGCTTCCTCTAGCAAGGTGGCGTCCAATTCGCTGGTGTGCAGCTTGCGTTTCCGGGCTTTGGCGATGACGATCGAGCGTGCAAGCGCACTTGAAGATAAGGTGACGGCTAATGGTGGCAGTCTGCCGTCACCCCTGGCGGAGCTGTTGGTTGCATCAAGCCTCCCCATGTTCCTGACTGATGCTATGTCCCTTCTGAGGACCATGGGGTCAAGCGCGCTCACGACTGAGAAAGCGAGGAGATGCAGCGAGGTTTCACGGGTGTAGTACAGGCCCGTGACAACAACCACACTGTTAGAGGTCTGCTCCTGTCGCCTCCTGACCTCTGCCAGTTCACTGCGCAGGCTGCAAATCTCCGCAGCGCTGGGTACAGTGCTTCTGCTGTCCTGCTGCATTGTCGGGCTCCTCGATGAGAGATCTTGAATTTGTGCCTGTAACTCGGTGATGGTGGACTCAGCATTTTGTATGCGGGTCTTGAGTGCAGGCAGCTCATTGAGGGCCTTGAGTCGCCTCTCAATTGGGCCCAGACGCTGCTCAATTTAGGAGATCCTCTCCGACACGATGTTCTGTGTCTTGAGGGCCTCCGTTTGAGCATTGCGAATGTCGTCAAGGGCACTGCGAATATCCCTCAAGGCAGCCTGAACGGACGGCGTTGGAGTTGTCACACCGGCCGAGCGATGGTCTGCCTGTCATTCACCACGATGGCCTTCACGTTGTCTGTGTTCTGGCACCTGGCGTGGTAGTACAGACCACAAAACTCACACCTTTTGGGGTCTTTGTGCTGTATAGGTTGTGTACAGCTGCTGCATGACTGAAAAGGCACTTCCACACTCTTCTCGCCGTTTGAACTCATTTTTCGTCGATAACTTACTAGTAGTCGGTAAAGTAGATATTTGTAGGAGGATGATAAGTTATCGACGGAGTGAGAGTAGATGTTGTAACTCTTACGGCTAGTGAAGAGCGTTAGTGAAGAGAGTGTGAACGTACCGACCTCGAAAGGTGTGAAGACGCCGTGAAGATTCTCCCGCGAGGCAGCAGATGTCGCCACGATGTTGATTGCAGTGAGAAAGAGACGCCGTGCAAATGAGTAATCAAGCCGAGCCAAGCCAAGCAGTTTTGGAGGTTAGGAGCCGTGTAGAAAGTTTGCAGTGGAAATAATAAAAGAGAAAAATTGCAGCCTTCGGCGATTTATGTATCGACGTGAAAGTTGCAAACTGAAGCGTGCAACTATCTACAACAGAAGAGGGCCTGAAGGCAAGAAGCAGCAGAAAAACAGTACAGAAAAAATGATGTATCAGCAGAGCTGTCAACTGTACTAACCGAGAGAGAGAGAGAGAGAGAGAGAGAGAGAGAGAGAGAGAGAGAGAGAGAGAGATCCGGGAGAAGAGGATAGGTATAGGAAGTGGAGGTGGAGAGAGTCAGAAGAGGAAGAGGAGGAGTAAAAAGATTAACAAGAAAGAGAAAACAGAAAAGATGTACTGACACACAGAGACATAGCAGCTGAGCACTAACACACACACGCACGTACACTAACAGTCACACACACAATCATAGTTACAAAAACACACGCACACAACCTACAAACACTAAAACACAGACATACACACAATATGACTTAAATAATATATATAGTGAAAAGTTGTTGAATGAATTCAATATTATAAACACTGCTGTAAAAGTGAAACAATAATAGTACATTACACAACTAGGGGCGAAAGTTGGCTTTTTTAAGCGAGGATGATGATTGAGCACGAGTGGGAGTCAAGGGAGCCGCAGGCGCCCGAGACGGACACGAGTGCTCAATTATCATCTGATACTAAAAAAGCCAATTCGCCCCTTGTTGTGTACCGTGCTTTTTATAATCAGGGTATCAATAGCGCTCTCTCTAGCCTGTCTAAAAAAGCAGAATTTTAAAAATTTTCAGTTCTGATAATTTTGAAACTTTTGAGAATTTATAAATTTTGGAAATTGTAGAGGCAAAAGTGGTGTCTACTTCCGCGTTCGAGGCGAAAGTACTTCCGCTCCTAGGGAATAAACACTTTCACCTTAAGATATACGTACAAATGTCTGTTTTGGTGTTTTTATATATACATATACACACAAAAACACTAAAAAGGTCTTTCGCCCAGGCTTGAAAGACTCAACTTTCGCTCCACTTTTTCGTAGGCAAAAAGCGCGTTTTCGATGCACGTATTATGAAAAAGTTATTGTTATTACATACAGAATTCGGCATATTACATGAAAAAGCCGATGAATTAGACAATGCCATGGACAAGCTGATAGCTAATCAAGCAAACCTACAAAAACAGTATGAAATCGCAAAAGCCCTTAACTTACTGAAGACAACGTGATGCAATATGAAGTAGATACGGAGATCCTAACAGGTGCTGTGCTCTTTGCGACCCAAGGAGTCGTACACCCATGCTTCGTGAATCCGAAACAAATAGAAAAATCAGAAACCCTCGCAAAAGAATCAGTAACTGATTCACGGCTTTCACCCAGGAAAGCAGACATGACCATTACGGAACTAATTAAAATATCCAAAGTCTCAATACTGCTTCAAGACATGCACTTAGTATACTATATAGGGATGCTACTGCTCCACTACGACGAGTACGACCTATACAAGGCGTCTGCATTGCCAATCAAGCAAAAATCACTGAACGCATTAGATACATCCGCTTACAATTGGCCAGCAACAGAATATTTCGCTCTAGACCAAGGATTAAACGCATATATCCCTATCTCTCAAGATGCGCTGAATAAATGCAAAAAACTTAGTAATTCATACATATGTAAAATAACGGAGCCAGTTCACGAAATTTATGACAGCGCGAGCTGCGAAATTCTGATCAGTACCGGCAAAACTCCCATAAACTTATCGGAATGTATCGGAATATCGGATTAATCTCTAGCTGTAAACGATCCTTCCGGCGCACTGTGAACGCACCTATACACTTGCGCGCCGCGCGCCTTTATAAGGCGGACCGCGCGGCGTAAGGAACAGTTCTACTCGAGCTCCACTCCAGGTGGTATCGTGCGCACACGTTACTACAAGGAAAAGCGAGAGATAGATCCACGTCGACGAGATCGTCTCGTGAGCCCACGTGACGATCTAGTAGACTAACCGAAACCTGAACCTCCGAATTGCCATCATGAGCACACGAGGCAACCCGGAATATCCGAACGACACCGAGCCTCGTCTACGTAAGCACACGTGGACGACACCCGGTGCCACCGTAAAATCCTAACGTACATCCCGACAGATTGCTGCCTACCTCTGTACTGTGAGCCCACAGGGTTGAGGAGGTAACAATAGTTCCGCCGGCGTTTCTCCAGGTCGTGCACTCACGTCCTGTTGAATCTAAGGTTAACTCCTAACCCCCAAAGCCAGCCTTACGCCGACATCCCACGACTTGCTTTATCGCTGTGTGCACACAGGATAAAGAGAAGAACGAGACGAGCGACGAAGATTTGTGGAGCCGTACGCTCACGACCCCACAAATCCAAGGGATAACCTCAAAACACCGTGACACTATCCCGACCGATCATGATTCGCATAATTAATTTCTGTTTCAGCCGAGATTTAACAACTGATTCTAAATACTATTGTTTAATTTAGAAATACACTTTATAATTGTTAAGAATATAAAAACAGACTCTTTTTCGCCCCTTTTGCCTATCCAGATCCTCGAACCGACTGACTATCTAGTCTCTCGGAGAAAGATAAACCGTTACATATTTAAATTCCCAATCATTACGTGTTTGATAAAAAATTAAAAATTTGGACAAATAAATGTTTTAATGATAATCTAAAAATTTATATTAAAAATGTTGTTTATCGTGAAATTTTTGAATTAGACAATTTTTAACTAATTTTATATTACGTATCTTCTAGTATTCTCGATAATTATTATTTTAATAGTAAAGAACGCTAGCTTTGCTTGCAATTAACATATTGATTATAATAGTATTCAAGCATTCGATGTGTCACTATTAAATATACTGTTGAATATTAGATGTATCTTCAATAATAATTAATTTTTGTAGAACGTTTTTGAAATAGTTCAATTAGATTATCAAATTGAAAATTTTCAATTAATCAAAAACCACGATTTCAAAAACGTTTCATAAGAATGAAGTGGTTAAGAGTGGTTCTCTGTCAAATCGAAGATCAAAAATTTTTCTCTTCTTCAACCCACGGTAAGTATGTTCCAGAAACAGTTTCCAATGCACCTGAATTTTTAACAGATTTTTTAATTACTTTTCACTAAAATGGTAGGGAGCCAAAGCTGTCAATTTTGGCAATTTTTAGGTTTTCAGCACAAATGAATTAATTCATAGCTCCTCAGGGAAGCATTATTCACTATAGACATGAATATACTTTTTTTTTGTAAATTTGTATCACCTTTTCAATAAAAATATTCTTAAAGTCATATATCAATGTTATACCTATCTTATAAGCCTTTTAAACCTTGATATTGCTGAAAGTAAGAGTTCGATCCGGACTACGACAACCAAAAAATTTATAACGATACCTTTTTATAGTGCAAAAGTTCCTGTATGGTCCCAGAATGACAGAGACCCTGTATATTTGGCTAAGAATGATGATATCCATAAATTGGTGCTAAAATGATTAAAATTCATATTTAAAGCCTGTGGCAAAGCTTCTGAATTGCTTGGAGCATTCCTAAAATAATCACAAAGGTAGCAAACATCAAAATAATTTATAAAATGAAGTTTTATGATTTTTTTGGCGATGATCCAAGTCACGCAATTTATTTCTATAAGCAAACATGTATTTAAATAATTCATCACTAAGCTTCGAATTTTCAGCCAATGATGAGCATAAAGAAACAATTTTCTCTTACAGTAAATTTTGATATTTTAATATTTGCTACTTCTGTGATTTTTTTTAGGATTGCTTCAAGCAATTCATAAGCTTTGCCACAGGCTTTAAATATGGATTTTAATCATTTGTAACGGGGTGTGAATCTGATCAACGAATAACGCGCTAAACGAATGGATCCCGTTCCCTCTAATAAGACTAGGTAATATTTCACTAGCGCGTCAAAACCGTGAATTTTGTTTTGCTGGGTCTACGCGCCGCCTAGCGCGTGCTCGGCTGCTCAACTGCGTTAGATACTAATAAATTACGCTTGCGGAGGCGGCGGTATTCGTAGGAAGGAACAGGGATCGAAAGTAAACGAGCGAGGTTTAGAGATGACGAAAAAGCACGTAAAATAACAAGTCTAAGTTATATTTTACTAGTGCGTCAAAGCCGTAAATTCATAAATATAAAAAATAATAATAATACGCGACTCGCCGCGACGCTGGAATGATTGCGTTCGTACGCGTATAACGCCGTGAAGATCGCGCGCGCCGGATCACCCTTGCACGAGTGATACACACTCTCATGCACACAATCAGAGTCACTGCGCGTCACACAAACCTTCACGATCTCGTCGCCGACGCTCCTGACCCAGACAGACTGCAGGACTAGACGTTGCTGGACCGCTAAGCAGGGAGATCAGGAATACCCGGACTCCGCGTCGCACTCACACACGAGGTACAATTCGATCCGCTGGACACAGCACAGCACACGATATCATGAGCAAAGTCCTGTGTTTACCTTCCGAAGGCAGAGAGCTATCTGAGCGCGCACCTGAAGGATTAGCCCGCGCGCTCGCTATTTTTATCTCTCTCTCTCTTATTCCCGAATTCGCACGTGCTTTGCTTAGCGCGCGCGAGTCTACCCTGTTACGTCGCTGCGCAGCGGTACTTATACCGCTACGAGTTAGCCGCAGTATTCAACTCGTTACAACCCCCTCCTAGAATCGATCTATCGACCAGATGGCGATTCTATCCATTCCGCCCGCGACGAACCGAAGCGTCGTGCATCGCGTCCGCTACCAGAAATCTGAGGATGCTTGGTCGATAAAAAAAACACATTATTACGGTGACTACCGTTGCTGATCTTTATTTGCGCGCGTTTTTCGCGGTGTAGTAGGTGTCGTCGCATGCCCGCGGTTGCGCGAACTCTTCGGACGACCAGGCCTCCTATTCTCGGTTTTGACCTCCACTCTAGGAGTCTCTGGCGTAGGTCTCACACGCCTAGCCGTGAGACCTACTCTGAACCCTCCGATGCCTACTTGTACCCACCAGCGCGACTCGTCTTCTTTTGGCGATATCGTCGGCTGGTAAGATTCGCTGGACAGTAGTGCGACCATGCGATCAAAATCGCCTGAGGTTTCGCACGAGGTATCAGCTACGCCCTCCGTTACGTGTCTCTCCTCTCGGGGAGACTCCTCACAAAGACGGTTCAACAGAAGTAGTAACCTCGCCTACTCCTCCTTTTTGCCGTTTCCCTTACCCGAAGGACAGTATCGGGCAAGGTGGTCTTTTCCGTGGCAGTTGAAGCACTCTATTAGCCTCCTCTGCTCTCTTTTGTCCGATCGGCGTAGGCCGTCCGGCCAGCGTTGGCGTGCTTCGCCGGTTGCGCTATCGCCGTAAGCTTCGAATCTAGTAGCTTGCTTAGGGAGTCGATTATTATGGGCAGTGCGACGGTCTGCTCTACCAATCCTACGGCTGCGAGCGGCGTTTTAGCGCCAATCTTTGGCGTCTCGCTCTTAAAGGCGCATTTGGGGACCATTGTTACTCCGGGCTTCGGAGGTGCTCGATATGAGGCTTCGCAGGCTAGGACGGCCTACGACCACTGCCTCGAGTAACTGATCCGCGGTTGAAAATCTATCCGCTGGAGTCCTCGTTTGAGGTACGTGTCTTGAAAATTCACATGACCGGCTTTGCGTGAGTTCTGTGGATTACTCTCGCTTGCTCCATCTTGCACATCAACACCCTCATCGTTGCGGTATTCTCAACTATCGACTGATTCAGCAGGTCATTCAGAGCTACCGACTTTTGCGCTGATATTTCGTGACTCTGGGCGTATTGTGCGCTACAACGCTCGTCTTCACCGTACCCTCTGTTGAGCAGCCGATTGCTCGGTGTTGCAGCGCTTTGCTGAGATCTGGTCTATAATCCGCCAGTCACTGCCGTTGCGCCTATAACTGCGCGTAGTGCGGTGACCTTTACACTGCGGAAATTTCAGTTTTGGAAGACGTATGCGCCTTTGCCTTCGCTCGCCGTAGTTGTCGGCGTTGTCGTTGTCGTCGTTGTCGTAGTAGTCGTGGTTACTGTTACGTGGTCTCTATCGTGACGATTCTATTCTGGTCTCGACCATGTGCCTCTTGCGCCGTTAATCTGACATGATCTTCCGGCGTCGATACTGGCGCCTGTGCCAGTTCACTCTCCTTAGAGACCGGCATTTCTCATTTACAAACACATACCTTTACAAAATAAGATCATATCTGCATAGATGATTATTCGCAGCATCCCTTTCATCCGAACCAAATCTGCAGATTACGTCTTGTGATATGCGTAAATACATATAGCAGTTGTTATTTCTCATTAACAAACAGATATTTTTTAATAAAAAAAGTTACTTCTAGGGAATCTCAGAGCGTAGGGTAGCTAGAATTAAGAGTTTTTGTTTTAGAGCTTTAATATATGCTCTAGTTTGCTTCCTCCGATTTGCCGACGTACTTTCTTTCTGAAAATACTCGTATAGGGATTCTCGGAGTATGGGATAGCTAGATTTAAGAATTTGCGTTTTGGATGCTCTCTCCAGCTCGCCTTCCTCAGAATTGCCGACGTACTCTCTATTAAAAAAGTTACTTGTAGGAAATCACAGAGCGTAGGGTAGCTAGATTTAAGAGTTTTTGTTTTAGAGCTTTAATATTCGCTCTCGTTCGACTTCCTTCGATTTGCCGACGTACTTTCTTTCTAAATATACTCGTATAAGGAGTCTCGGAGTATGGGGTAGCTAGATTTAAGAATTTGCGTTTTGGATGCTCTCTCCAGCTCGCCTTCCTCAGAATTGCCGACGTACTCTCTATTAAAAAAGTTACTTGTAGGAAATCACAGAGCGTAGGGTAGCTAGATTTAAGAGTTTTTGTTTTAGAGCTTTAATATTCGCTCTCGTTTGACTTCCTCCGATTTGCCGACGTACTTTCTTTCTAAATATACTCGTATCAGGAGTCTCGGAGTATGGGGTAGCTAGATTTAAGAATTTGCATTTTGGATGCTCCCTCCAGCTCGCCTTCTTTTGATTTGCCGACGTACTCTCTTTTAAAAAAAGTTACTTGTAGGGAATCGCAGAGCGTAGGGTAGCGAGATTTGAGAGTTTTTGATTTAGAGCTTTAATACATGCTCTCGATTGCCTTCCTCCGATTTGCGGACGTACTCTTTTTCTAAAAATACTCGTATAGTGATTCTCGGAGTATGGGATAGCTAGATTTAAGAATTTGCGTTTTGGATGCTCCCTCCAGCTCGCCTTCCTCAGAATTGCCGACGTACTCTCTATTAAAAAAGTTACTTGTAGGAAATCACAGAGCGTAGGGTAGCTAGATTTAAGAGTTTTTGTTTTAGTGCTATAATATTCGCTCTCGTTCGCCTTCCTCCGATTTGCCGATATTCTTTCTTTCTAAAAATACTCGTATAGTGATTCTCGGAGTATGGGATAGCTAGATTTAAGAATTTGCGTTTTAGATTCTCCATCCAGCTCGCGTTCCTCTGAATTGCTGACGTACTCTCTTTTAAAAAAAGTTACTTGTAGGGAATCGCAGAGCGTAGAGTAGCTAGATTTAAGAGTTTTTGTTTTAGTGCTATAATATTCGCTCTCGTTCGCCTTCCTCCGATTTGCCGACATACTTTCTTTCTAAAAATACTCGTATAGTGATTCTCGGAGTATGGGATAGCTAGATTTAAGAATTTGCGTTTTAGATTCTCCCTCCAGCTCGCGTTCCTCTGAATTGCCGACGTACTCTCTTTTAAAAAAAGTTACTTGTAGGGAATCGCAGAGCGTAGGGTAGCGAGATTTGAGAGTTTTTGTTTTATATCTTTAATATTCGCTCTCGTTCGCCTTCCTCTGAATTGCCGACGTACTCTCTTTTAAAACAAGTTACTTGTAGGAAATCACAGAGCGTAGGGTAGCTAGATTTAAAAGTTTTTGTTTTATATCTTTAATATTCGCTCTCGTTTGCCTTCCTCCGATTTGCCGACATACTTTCATTCTAAAAATACTCGTATAGTGATTCCCGGAGTATGGGATAGCTAGATTTAAGAATTTGCGTTTCAGATTCTCCCTCCAGATCGCGTTCCTCTGAATTGCCGACGTACTCTCTTTTAAAAAAAGTTACTTGTAGGGAATCGCAGAGCGTAGGGTAGCGAGATTTGAGAGTTTTTGTTTTAGAGCTTTAATACATGCTCTCGATTTCCTTCTCCCGATTTGCGGACGTACTCTTTTTCTAAAAATACTCCTATAAGGAGTCTCGGAGTATGGTGTAGCTAGATTTAAGAATTTGCGTTTTGGATGCTCCCTCCAGCTCGCTTTCTTTTGATTTTCCGAAGTACTCACTTTTAAAAAAGTTACATGTAGGGAATCGCAGAGCGAAGGGTAGCGAGATTTGAGAGTTTTTGTTTTAGAGCTTTAATATATGCTCTCATTTGCCTTCCTCTGAATTGCCGACGTACTCGCTTTTAAAAAAAATTACTTGTAGGGAATCGCAGAGCGAAGGGTAGCGAGATTTGAGAGTTTTTGTTTTAGAGCTTTAATTTATGCTCTCGTTTGCCTTCCTCCGATTTGCCGACGTACTCTTTTTCTAAATATACTCGTATAAGGAGTCTCGAAGTATAGGGTAGCTAGATTTATGAATTTGCGTTTTGGATGCTCCCTCCAGCTCGCCTTCTTTTGATTCAACGAAGTACTCACTTTTAAAAAAGTTACTTGTAGGGAATCGCAGAGCGAAGGGTAGCGAGATTTGAGAGTTTTTGTTTTAGAGCTTTGTTATATGCTCTCGTTTGCCTTCCTCCGATTTGCCGACGTACTCTTTTTCTAAATATACTCGTATAAGGAGTCTCGAAGTATAGGGTAGCTAGATTTATGAATTTGCGTTTTGGATGCTCCCTCCAACTCGCCTTCTTTTGATTTGCCGAAGTACTCACTTTTTAAAAAGTTACTTGTAGGGAATCGCAGAGCGAAGCGTAGCGAGATTTGAGAGTTTTTGTTTTATATCTTTAATATTCGCTCTCGTTCGCCTTCCTCCGATTTGCCGACATACTTTCATTCTAAAAATACTCGTATAGTGATTCCCGGAGTATGGGATAGCTAGATTTAAGAATTTGCGTTTCAGATTCTCCCTCCAGATCGCGTTCCTCTGAATTGCCGACGTACTCTTTTTAAAAAAAAAGTTACTTGTAGGTAATCGCAGAGCGAAGGATAGCGAGATTTGACAGTTTTTGTTTTAGAGCTTTAATATATGCTCACATTTGCCTTCCTCCGATTTGCCGACGTACTTTCTTTCTAAATATACTCGTATCAGGAGTCTCGGAGTATGGGGTAGCTAGATTTAAGAATTTGCATTTTGGATGCTCCCTCCAGCTCGCCTTCTTTTGATTTGCCGACGTACTCTCTTTTAAAAAAAGTTACTTGTAGGGAATCGCAGAGCGTAGGGTAGCGAGATTTGAGAGTTTTTGATTTAGAGCTTTAATACATGCTCTCGATTGCCTTCCTCCGATTTGCGGACGTACTCTTTTTCTAAAAATACTCGTATAGTGATTCTCGGAGTATGGGATAGCTAGATTTAAGAATTTGCGTTTTGGATGCTCCCTCCAGCTCGCCTTCCTCAGAATTGCCGACGTACTCTCTATTAAAAAAGTTACTTGTAGGAAATCACAGAGCGTAGGGTAGCTAGATTTAAGAGTTTTTGTTTTAGTGCTATAATATTCGCTCTCGTTCGCCTTCCTCCGATTTGCCGATATACTTTCTTTCTAAAAATACTCGTATAGTGATTCTCGGAGTATGGGATAGCTAGATTTAAGAATTTGCGTTTTAGATTCTCCATCCAGCTCGCGTTCCTCTGAATTGCTGACGTACTCTCTTTTTAAAAAAGTTACTTGTAGGGAATCGCAGAGCGTAGGGTAGCTAGATTTAAGAGTTTTTGTTTTAGTGCTATAATATTCGCTCTCGTTCGCCTTCCTCCGATTTGCCGACATACTTTCTTTCTAAAAATACTCGTATAGTGATTCTCGGAGTATGGGATAGCTAGATTTAAGAATTTGCGTTTTAGATTCTCCCTCCAGCTCGCGTTCCTCTGAATTGCCGACGTACTCTCTTTTAAAAAAAGTTACTTGTAGGGAATCGCAGAGCGTAGGGTAGCGAGATTTGAGAGTTTTTGTTTTAGAGCTTTAATATATGCTCACATTTGCCTTCCTCTGAATTGCCGACGTACTCTCTTTTAAAACAAGTTACTTGTAGGAAATCACAGAGCGTAGGGTAGCTAGATTTAAAAGTTTTTGTTTTATATCTTTAATATTCGCTCTCGTTCGCCTTCCTCCGATTTGCCGACATACTTTCATTCTAAAAATACTCGTATAGTGATTCCCGGAGTATGGGATAGCTAGATTTAAGAATTTGCGTTTCAGATTCTCCCTCCAGATCGCGTTCCTCTGAATTGCCGACGTACTCTCTTTTAAAAAAAGTTACTTGTAGGGAATCGCAGAGCGTAGGGTAGCGAGATTTGAGAGTTTTTGTTTTAGAGCTTTAATACATGCTCTCGATTTCCTTCTCCCGATTTGCGGACGTACTCTTTTTCTAAAAATACTCCTATAAGGAGTCTCGGAGTATGGTGTAGCTAGATTTAAGAATTTGCGTTTTGGATGCTCCCTCCAGCTCGCTTTCTTTTGATTTTCCGAAGTACTCACTTTTAAAAAAGTTACTTGTAGGGAATCGCAGAGCGAAGGGTAGCGAGATTTGAGAGTTTTTGTTTTAGAGCTTTAATATATGCTCTCATTTGCCTTCCTCTGAATTGCCGACGTACTCGCTTTTAAAAAAAGTTACTTGTAGGGAATCGCAGAGCGAAGGGTAGCGAGATTTGAGAGTTTTTGTTTTAGAGCTTTAATATATGCTCACATTTGCCTTCCTCTGAATTGCCGACGTACTCTCTTTTAAAACAAGTTACTTGTAGGAAATCACAGAGCGTAGGGTAGCTAGATTTAAAAGTTTTTGTTTTATATCTTTAATATTCGCTCTCGTTCGCCTTCCTCCGATTTGCCGACATACTTTCATTCTAAAAATACTCGTATAGTGATTCCCGGAGTATGGGATAGCTAGATTTAAGAATTTGCGTTTCAGATTCTCCCTCCAGATCGCGTTCCTCTGAATTGCCGACGTACTCTTTTTTAAAAAAAAGTTACTTGTAGGGAATCGCAGAGCGAAGGATAGCGAGATTTGACAGTTTTTGTTTTAGAGCTTTAATATATGCTCACATTTGCCTTCCTCTGAATTGTCGACGTACTCTCTTTTAAAACAAGTTACTTGTAGGAAATCACAGAGCGTAGGGTAGCTAGATTTAAAAGTTTTTGTTTTATATCTTTAATATTCGCTCTCGTTCGCCTTCCTCCGATTTGCCGACATACTTTCATACTAAAAATACTCGTATAGTGATTCCCGGAGTATGGGATAGCTAGATTTAAGAATTTGCGTTTCAGATTCTCCCTCCAGATCGCGTTCCTCTGAATTGCCGACGTACTCTCTTTTAAGAAAAGTTACTTGTAGGGAATCGCAGAGCGTAGGGTAGCGAGATTTGAGAGTTTTTGTTTTAGAGCTTTAATATATGCTCTCATTTGCCTTCCTCTGAATTGCCGACGTACTCGCTTTTAAAAAAAGTTACTTGTAGGGAATCGCAGAGCGAAGGGTAGCGAGATTTGAGAGTTTTTGTTTTAGAGCTTTAATTTATGCTCTCGTTTGCCTTCCTCCGATTTGCCGACGTACTCTTTTTCTAAATATACTCGTACAAGGAGTCTCGAAGTATAGGGTAGCTAGATTTATGAATTTGCGTTTTGGATGCTCCCTCCAGCTCGCCTTCTTTTGATTTGCCGAAGTACTCACTTTTAAAAAAGTTACTTGTAGGGAATCGCAGAGCGAAGGGTAGCGAGATTTGAGAGTTTTTGTTTTAGAGCTTTAATATATGCTCACATTTGCCTTCCTCTGAATTGCCGACGTACTCTCTTTTAAAACAAGTTACTTGTAGGAAATCACAGAGCGTAGGGTAGCTAGATTTAAAAGTTTTTGTTTTATATCTTTAATATTCGCTCTCGTTCGCCTTCCTCCGATTTGCCGACATACTTTCATTCTAAAAATACTCGTATAGTGATTCCCGGAGTATGGGATAGCTAGATTTAAGAATTTGCGTTTCAGATTCTCCCTCCAGATCGCGTTCCTCTGAATTGCCGACGTACTCTTTTTTAAAAAAAGTTACTTGTAGGGAATCGCAGAGCGAAGGATAGCGAGATTTGAGAGTTTTTGTTTTAGAGCTTTAATATATGCTCTCGTTTGCCTTCCTCCGATTTGCCGACGTACTCTTTTTCTAAATATACTCGTATAAGGAGTCTCGAAGTATAGGGTAGCTAGATTTATGAATTTGCGTTTTGGATGCTCCCTCCAGCTCGCCTTCTTTTGATTTGCCGAAGTACTCACTTTTAAAATAGTTACTTGTAGGGAATGGCAGAGCGAAGGGTAGCGAGATTTAAAAGTTTTTGTTTTATATCTTTAATATTCGCTCTCGTTCGCCTTCCTCCGATTTGGCGACATACTTTCATTCTAAAAATACTCGTATAGTGATTCCCGGAGTATGGGATAGCTAGATTTAAGAATTTGCGTTTCAGATTCTCCCTCCAGATCGCGTTCCTCTGAATTGCCGACGTACTCTTTTTTAAAAAAAAGTTACTTGTAGGGAATCGCAGAGCGAAGGATAGCGAGATTTGACAGTTTTTGTTTTAGAGCTTTAATATATGCTCACATTTGCCTTCCTCTGAATTGCCGACGTACTCTCTTTTAAAACAAGTTACTTGTAGGAAATCACAGAGCGTAGGGTAGCTAGATTTAAAAGTTTTTGTTTTATATCTTTAATATTCGCTCTCGTTCGCCTTCCTCCGATTTGCCGACATACTTTCATACTAAAAATACTCGTATAGTGATTCCCGGAGTATGGGATAGCTAGATTTAAGAATTTGCGTTTCAGATTCTCCCTCCAGATCGCGTTCCTCTGAATTGCCGACGTACTCTCTTTTAAAAAAAGTTACTTGTAGGGAATCGCAGAGCGTAGGGTAGCGAGATTTGAGAGTTTTTGTTTTAGAGCTTTAATACATGCTCTCGATTTCCTTCTCCCGATTTGCGGACGTACTCTTTTTCTAAAAATACTCCTATACGGAGTCTCGGAGTATGGTGTAGCTAGATTTAAGAATTGGCGTTTTGGATGCTCCCTCCAGCTCGCTTTCTTTTGATTTTCCGAAGTACTCACTTTTAAAAAAGTTACTTGTAGGGAATGGCAGAGCGAAGGGTAGCGAGATTTGAGAGTTTTTGTTTTAGAGCTTTAATATATGCTCTCATTTGCCTTCCTCTGAATTGCCGACGTACTCGCTTTTAAAAAAAGTTACTTGTAGGGAATCGCAGAGCGAAGGGTAGCGAGATTTGAGAGTTTTTGTTTTAGAGCTTTAATTTATGCTCTCGTTTGCCTTCCTCCGATTTGCCGACGTACTCTTTTTCTAAATATACTCGTACAAGGAGTCTCGAAGTATAGGGTAGATAGATTTATGAATTTGCGTTTTGGATGCTCCCTCCAGCTCGCCTTCTTTTGATTTGCCGAAGTACTCACTTTTAAAAAAGTTACTTGTAGGGAATCGCAGAGCGAAGGGTAGCGAGATTTGACAGTTTTTGTTTTAGAGCTTTAATATATGCTCACATTTGCCTTCCTCTGAATTGCCGACGTACTCTCTTTTAAAACAAGTTACTTGTAGGAAATCACAGAGCGTAGGGTAGCTAGATTTAAAAGTTTTTGTTTTATATCTTTAATATTCGCTCTCGTTCGCCTTCCTCCTATTTGGCGTCATACTTTGATTCTAAAAATACTCGTATAGTGATTCCCGGAGTATGGGATAGCTAGATTTAAGAATTTGCGTTTCAGATTCTCCCTCCAGATCGCGTTCCTCTGAATTGCCGACGTACTCTCTTTTAAAAAAAGTTACTTGTAGGGAATCGCAGAGCGTAGGGTAGCGAGATTTGAGAGTTTTTTTTTAGAGCTTTAATACATGCTCTCGATTTCCTTCTCCCGATTTGCGAAAGTACTCTTTTTCTAAAAATACTCCTATAAGGAGTCTCGGAGTATGGTGTAGCTAGATTTAAGAATTTGCGTTTTGGATGCTCCCTCCAGCTCGCTTTCTTTTGATTTTCCGAAGTACTCACTTTTAAAAAAGTTACTTGTAGGGAATCGCAGAGCGAAGGGTAGCGAGATTTGAGAGTTTTTGTTTTAGAGCTTTAATTTATGCTCTCGTTTGCCTTCCTCCGATTTGCCGACGTACTCTTTTTCTAAATATACTCGTATAAGGAGTCTCGAAGTATAGGGTAGCTAGATTTATGAATTTGCGTTTTGGATGCTCCCTCCAACTCGCCTTCTTTTGATTTGCCGAAGTACTCACTTTTAAAAAAGTTACTTGTAGGGAATCGCAGAGCGAAGGGTAGCGAGATTTGAGAGTTTTTGTTTTAGAGCTTTAATATATGCTCACATTTGCCTTCCTCTGAATTGCCGACGTACTCTCTTTTAAAACAAGTTACTTGTAGGAAATCACAGAGCGTAGGGTAGCTAGATTTAAAAGTTTTTGTTTTATATCTTTAATATTCGCTCTCGTTCGCCTTCCTCTGAATTGCCGACGTACTCTCTTTTAAAAAAAGTTACTTGTAGGGAATCGCAGAGCGTAGGGTAGCTAGATTTAAGAGTTTTTGTTTTAGTGCTATAATATTCGCTCTCGTTCGCCTTCCTCCGATTTGCCGACATACTCTTTTTTAAAAAAAGTTACTTGTAGGGAATCGCAGAGCGAAGGGTAGCGAGATTTGAGAGTTTTTGTTTTAGAGCTTTAATACATGCTCTCGATTTCCTTCTCCCGATTTGCGGACGTACTCTTTTTCTAAAAATACTCCTATAAGGAGTCTCGGAGTATGGTGTAGCTAGATTTAAGAATTTGCGTTTTGGATGCTCCCTCCAGCTCGCTTTCTTTTGATTTTCCGAAGTACTCACTTTTAAAAAAGTTACTTGTAGGGAATTGCAGAGCGAAGGGTAGCGAGATTTGAGAGTTTTTGTTTTAGAGCTTTAATATATGTTCTCATTTGCCTTCCTCTGAATTGCCGACGTACTCTTTTTTAAAAAAAGTTACTTGTAGGGAATCGCAGAGCGAAGGGTAGCGAGATTTGAGAGTTTTTGTTTTAGAGCTTTAATATATGCTCACATTTGCCTTCCTCTGAATTGCCGACGTACTCTCTTTTAAAACAAGTTACTTGTAGGAAATCACAGAGCGTAGGGTAGCTAGATTTAAAAGTTTTTGTTTTATATCTTTAATATTCGCTCTCGTTCGCCTTCCTCCGATTTGGCGTCATACTTTGATTCTAAAAATACTCGTATAGTGATTCCCGGAGTATGGGATAGCTAGATTTAAGAATTTGCGTTTCAGATTCTCCCTCCAGATCGCGTTCCTCTGAATTGCCGACGTACTCTCTTTTAAAAAAAGTTACTTGTAGGGAATCGCAGAGCGTAGGGTAGCGAGATTTGAGAGTTTTTTTTTAGAGCTTTAATACATGCTCTCGATTTCCTTCTCCCGATTTGCGGACGTACTCTTTTTCTAAAAATACTCCTATAAGGAGTCTCGGAATATGGTGTAGCTAGATTTAAGAATTTGCGTTTTGGATGCTCCCTCCAGCTCGCTTTCTTTTGATTTTCCGTAGTACTCACTTTTAAAAAAGTTACTTGTAGGGAATCGCAGAGCGAAGGGTAGCGAGATTTGAGAGTTTTTGTTTTAGAGCTTTAATATATGCTCTCATTTGCCTTCCTCTGAATTGCCGACGTACTCGCTTTTAAAAAAAGTTACTTGTAGGGAATCGCAGAGCGAAGGGTAGCGAGATTTGAGAGTTTTTGTTTTAGAGCTTTAATTTATGCTCTCGTTTGCCTTCCTCCGATTTGCCGACGTACTCTTTTTTAAATATACTCGTATAAGGAGTCTCGAAGTATAGGGTAGCTAGATTTATGAATTTGCGTTTTGGATGCTCCCTCCAGCTCGCCTTCTTTTGATTTAACGAAGTACTCACTTTTAAAAAAGTTACTTGTAGGGAATCGCAGAGCGAAGGGTAGCGAGATTTGGAAGTTTTTGTTTTAGAGCTTTAATATATGCTCTCGTTTGCCTTCCTCCGATTTGCCGACGTACTCTTTTTCTAAATATACTCGTATAAGGAGTCTCGAAGTATAGGGTAGCTAGATTTATGAATTTGCGTTTTGGATGCTCCCTCCAACTCGCCTTCTTTTGATTTGCCGAAGTACTCACTTTTAAAAAAGTTACTTGTAGGGAATCGCAGAGCGAAGGGTAGCGAGATTTGAGAGTTTTTGTTTTAGAGCTTTAATATATGCTCACATTTGCCTTCCTCTGAATTGCCGACGTACTCTCTTTTAAAACAAGTTACTTGTAGGAAATCACAGAGCGTAGGGTAGCTAGATTTAAAAGTTTTTGTTTTATATCTTTAATATTCGCTCTCGTTCGCCTTCCTCCGATTTGGCGTCATACTTTGATTCTAAAAATACTCGTATAGTGATTCCCGGAGTATGGGATAGCTAGATTTAAGAATTTGCGTTTCAGATTCTCCCTCCAGATCGCGTTCCTCTGAATTGCCGACGTACTCTCTTTTAAAAAAAGTTACTTGTAGGGAATCGCAGAGCGTAGGGTAGCGAGATTTGAGAGTTTTTGTTTTAGAGCTTTAATTTATGCTCTCGTTTGCCTTCCTCCGATTTGCCGACGTACTCTTTTTCTAAATATACTCGTATAAGGAGTCTCGAAGTATAGGGTAGCTAGATTTATGAATTTGCGTTTTGGATGCTCCCTCCAGCTCGCCTTCTTTTGATTTAACGAAGTACTCACTTTTAAAAAAGTTACTTGTAGGGAATCGCAGAGCGAAGGGTAGCGAGATTTGGAAGTTTTTGTTTTAGAGCTTTAATATATGCTCTCGTTTGCCTTCCTCCGATTTGCCGACGTACTCTTTTTCTAAATATACTCGTATAAGGAGTCTCGAAGTATAGGGTAGCTAGATTTATGAATTTGCGTTTTGGATGCTCCCTCCAGCTCGCCTTCTTTTGATTTAACGAAGTACTCACTTTTAAAAAAGTTACTTGTAGGAAATCACAGAGCGTAGGGTAGCTAGATTTAAAAGTTTTTGTTTTATATCTTTAATATTCGCTCTCGTTCGCCTTCCTCTGAATTGCCGACGTACTCTCTTTTAAAAAAGTTACTTGTAGGGAATTGCAGAGCGAAGGGTAGCGAGATTTGAGAGTTTTTGTTTTATAGCTTTAATATATGCTCACATTTGCCTTCCTCTGAATTGCCGACGTACTCTCTTTTAAAACAAGTTACTTGTAGGAAATCACAGAGCGTAGGGTAGCTAGATTTAAAAGTTTTTGTTTTATATCTTTAATATTCGCTCTCGTTCGCCTTCCTCTGAATTGCCGACGTACTCTCTTTTAAAAAAAGTTACTTGTAGGGAATCGCAGAGCGTAGGGTAGCTAGATTTAAGAGTTTTTGTTTTAGTGCTATAATATTCGCTCTCGTTCGCCTTCCTCCGATTTGCCGACATACTCTTTTTTAAAAAAAGTTACTTGTAGGGAATCGCAGAGCGAAGGGTAGCGAGATTTGAGAGTTTTTGTTTTAGAGCTTTAATACATGCTCTCGATTTCCTTCTCCCGATTTGCGGACGTACTCTTTTTCTAAAAATACTCCTATAAGGAGTCTCGGAGTATGGTGTAGCTAGATTTAAGAATTTGCGTTTTGGATGCTCCCTCCAGCTCGCTTTCTTTTGATTTTCCGAAGTACTCACTTTTAAAAAAGTTACTTGTAGGGAATTGCAGAGCGAAGGGTAGCGAGATTTGAGAGTTTTTGTTTTAGAGCTTTAATATATGCTCCCATTTGCCTTCCTCTGAATTGCCGACGTACTCTTTTTTAAAAAAAGTTACTTGTAGGGAATCGCAGAGCGAAGGGTAGCGAGATTTGAGAGTTTTTGTTTTAGAGCTTTAATATATGCTCACATTTGCCTTCCTCTGAATTGCCGACGTACTCTCTTTTAAAACAAGTTACTTGTAGGAAATCACAGAGCGTAGGGTAGCTAGATTTAAAAGTTTTTGTTTTATATCTTTAATATATGCTCACATTTGCCTTCCTCTGAATTGCCGACGTACTCTCTTTTAAAACAAGTTACTTGTAGGAAATCACAGAGCGTAGGGTAGCTAGATTTAAAAGTTTTTGTTTTATATCTTTAATATTCGCTCTCGTTCGCCTTCCTCCGATTTGGCGTCATACTTTGATTCTAAAAATACTCGTATAGTGATTCCCGGAGTATGGGATAGCTAGATTTAAGAATTTGCGTTTCAGATTCTCCCTCCAGATCGCGTTCCTCTGAATTGCCGACGTACTCTCTTTTTAAAAAAGTTACTTGTAGGGAATCGCAGAGCGTAGGGTAGCTAGATTTAAGAGTTTTTGTTTTAGTGCTATAATATTCGCTCTCGTTCGCCTTCCTCCGATTTGCCGACTACTTTTTTCTAAAAATACTCGTATAGTGATCTCGGAGTATGGGTAGCTAGATTTAAGAATTTGCGTTTTGGATGCTCCCTCCAGCTCGCGTTCCTTTGAT
Source organism: Nasonia vitripennis (assembly GCF_009193385.2). Lineage (NCBI taxonomy): Eukaryota > Metazoa > Arthropoda > Insecta > Hymenoptera > Pteromalidae > Nasonia > Nasonia vitripennis. The sequence goes on from NW_022279780.1 coordinate 327,184, forward strand.
TGCCGACGTACTCCTTTTAAAAAAGTTACTTGTAGGGAATCGCAGAGCGTAGGGTAGCGAGATTTGAGAGTTTTTGTTTTAGAGCTTTAATATATGCTCACATTTGCCTTCCTCTGAATTGCCGACGTACTCTCTTTTAAAACAAGTTACTTGTAGGAAATCACAGAGCGTAGGGTAGCTAGATTTAAAAGTTTTTGTTTTATATCTTTAATATTCGCTCTCGTTCGCCTTCCTCCGATTTGCCGACATACTTTCATTCTAAAAATACTCGTATAGTGATTCCCGGAGTATGGGATAGCTAGATTTAAGAATTTGCGTTTCAGATTCTCCCTCCAGATCGCGTTCCTCTGAATTGCCGACGTACTCTCTTTTAAAAAAAGTTACTTGTAGGGAATCGCAGAGCGTAGGGTAGCGAGATTTGAGAGTTTTTGTTTTAGAGCTTTAATATATGCTCTCGATTTCCTTCTCCCGAATTGCGGACGTACTCTTTTTCTAAAATACTCCTATAAGGAGTCTCGGAGTATGGGTAGCTAGATTTAAGAATTTGCGTTTTGGATGCTCCCTCCAGCTCGCTTCTTTTGATTTCCGAAGTACTCACTTTTAAAAAAGTTACTTGTAGGGAATCGCAGAGCGAAGGGTAGCGAGATTTGAGAGTTTTTGTTTTAGAGCTTTAATATATGCTCTCATTTGCCTTCCTCTGAATTGCCGACGTACTCGCTTTTAAAAAAAGTTACTTGTAGGGAATCGCAGAGCGAAGGGTAGCGAGATTTGAGAGTTTTTGTTTTAGAGCTTTAATATATGCTCACATTTGCCTTCCTCTGAATTGCCGACGTACTCTCTTTTAAAACAAGTTACTTGTAGGAAATCACAGAGCGTAGGGTAGCTAGATTTAAAAGTTTTTGTTTTATATCTTTAATATTCGCTCTCGTTCGCCTTCCTCCGATTTGCCGACATACTTTCATTCTAAAAATACTCGTATAGTGATTCCCGGAGTATGGGATAGCTAGATTTAAGAATTTGCGTTTCAGATTCTCCCTCCAGATCGCGTTCCTCTGAATTGCCGACGTACTCTTTTTAAAAAAAGTTACTTGTAGGGAATCGCAGAGCGAAGGTAGCGAGATTTGAAGTTTTTGTTTTAGAGCTTTAATATATGCTCACATTTGCCTTCTCTGATTTCGACGTACTCTCTTTTAAAATTATTGTAATCCAGACGTGTACTAATTTTTTTTTTTTTTTTTTTTTCGTTCTTCTCCGATTTGCCGACTACTTTTCTAAAATACTCGTATAGGATTCCGGAGTATGGGTAGCTAGATTTAAGAATTGCGTTTGGATCTCCCTCCAGTCGCTTCTTGATTGCCGAGTACTCCTTTTAAAAAAGTTACTTGTAGGGAATGCAGAGCGTAGGGTAGCGAGATTTGAGAGTTTTTGTTTTAGAGCTTTAATATATGCTCTCATTTGCCTTCCTCTGAATTGCCGACGTACTCGCTTTTAAAAAAAGTTACTTGTAGGGAATCGCAGAGCGAAGGGTAGCGAGATTTGAGAGTTTTTGTTTTAGAGCTTTAATTTATGCTCTCGTTTGCCTTCCTCCGATTTGCCGACGTACTCTTTTTCTAAATATACTCGTACAAGGAGTCTCGAAGTATAGGGTAGCTAGATTTATGAATTTGCGTTTTGGATGCTCCCTCCAGCTCGCCTTCTTTTGATTTGCCGAAGTACTCACTTTTAAAAAAGTTACTTGTAGGGAATCGCAGAGCGAAGGGTAGCGAGATTTGAAGTTTTTGTTTTAGAGCTTTAATATATGCTCACATTTGCCTTCCTCTGAATTGCCGACGTACTCTCTTTTAAAACAAGTTACTTGTAGGAAATCACAGAGCGTAGGGTAGCTAGATTTAAAAGTTTTTGTTTTATATCTTTAATATTCGCTCTCGTTCGCCTTCCTCCGATTTGCCGACATACTTTATTCTAAAAATACTCGTATAGTGATTCCCGGAGTATGGGATAGCTAGATTTAAGAATTTGCGTTTCAGATTCTCCCTCCAGATCGCGTTCCTCTGAATTGCCGACGTACTCTTTTTAAAAAAAGTTACTTGTAGGGAATCGCAGAGCGTAGGGTAGCGAGATTTGAGAGTTTTTTTTTAGAGCTTTAATACATGCTCTCGATTTCCTTCTCCGATTTGCGAAGTACTCTTTTTCTAAAATACTCCTATAAGGAGTCTCGGAGTATGGTGTAGCTAGATTTAAGAATTTGCGTTTTGGATGCTCCCTCCAGCTCGCTTCTTTTGATTTTCCGAAGTACTCACTTTTAAAAAAGTTACTTGTAGGGAATCGCAGAGCGAAGGGTAGCGAGATTTGAGAGTTTTTGTTTTAGAGCTTTAATTTATGCTCTCGTTTGCCTTCCTCCGATTTGCCGACGTACTCTTTTTCTAAATATACTCGTATAAGGAGTCTCGAAGTATAGGGTAGCTAGATTTATGAATTTGCGTTTTGGATGCTCCCTCCAACTCGCCTTCTTTTGATTTGCCGAAGTACTCACTTTTAAAAAAGTTACTTGTAGGGAATCGCAGAGCGAAGGGTAGCGAGATTTGAGAGTTTTTGTTTTAGAGCTTTAATATATGCTCACATTTGCCTTCCTCTGAATTGCCGACGTACTCTCTTTTAAAACAAGTTACTTGTAGGAAATCACAGAGCGTAGGGTAGCTAGATTTAAAAGTTTTTGTTTTATATCTTTAATATTCGCTCTCGTTCGCCTTCCTCTGAATTGCCGACGTACTCTCTTTTAAAAAAGTTACTTGTAGGGAATCGCAGAGCGTAGGGTAGCTAGATTTAAGAGTTTTTGTTTTAGTGCTATAATATTCGCTCTCGTTCGCCTTCCTCCGATTTGCCGACATACTCTTTTTTAAAAAAGTTACTTGTAGGGAATCGCAGAGCGAAGGGTAGCGAGATTTGAGAGTTTTTGTTTTAGAGCTTTAATACATGCTCTCGATTTCCTTCTCCCGATTTGCGGACGTACTCTTTTTCTAAAAATACTCCTATAAGGAGTCTCGGAGTATGGTGTAGCTAGATTTAAGAATTTGCGTTTTGGATGCTCCCTCCAGCTCGCTTTCTTTTGATTTTCCGAAGTACTCACTTTTAAAAAAGTTACTTGTAGGGAATTGCAGAGCGAAGGGTAGCGAGATTTGAGAGTTTTTGTTTTAGAGCTTTAATATATGTTCTCATTTGCCTTCCTCTGAATTGCCGACGTACTCTTTTTTAAAAAAAGTTACTTGTAGGGAATCGCAGAGCGAAGGGTAGCGAGATTTGAGAGTTTTTGTTTTAGAGCTTTAATATATGCTCACATTTGCCTTCCTCTGAATTGCCGACGTACTCTCTTTTAAAACAAGTTACTTGTAGGAAATCACAGAGCGTAGGGTAGCTAGATTTAAAAGTTTTTGTTTTATATCTTTAATATTCGCTCTCGTTCGCCTTCCTCCGATTTGGCGTCATACTTTGATTCTAAAAATACTCGTATAGTGATTCCCGGAGTATGGGATAGCTAGATTTAAGAATTTGCGTTTCAGATTCTCCCTCCAGATCGCGTTCCTCTGAATTGCCGACGTACTCTCTTTTAAAAAAAGTTACTTGTAGGGAATCGCAGAGCGTAGGGTAGCGAGATTTGAGAGTTTTTTTTTAGAGCTTTAATACATGCTCTCGATTTCCTTCTCCCGATTTGCGGACGTACTCTTTTTCTAAAAATACTCCTATAAGGAGTCTCGGAATATGGTGTAGCTAGATTTAAGAATTTGCGTTTTGGATGCTCCCTCCAGCTCGCTTTCTTTTGATTTTCCGTAGTACTCACTTTTAAAAAAGTTACTTGTAGGGAATCGCAGAGCGAAGGGTAGCGAGATTTGAGAGTTTTTGTTTTAGAGCTTTAATATATGCTCTCATTTGCCTTCCTCTGAATTGCCGACGTACTCGCTTTTAAAAAAAGTTACTTGTAGGGAATCGCAGAGCGAAGGGTAGCGAGATTTGAGAGTTTTTGTTTTAGAGCTTTAATTTATGCTCTCGTTTGCCTTCCTCCGATTTGCCGACGTACTCTTTTTTAAATATACTCGTATAAGGAGTCTCGAAGTATAGGGTAGCTAGATTTATGAATTTGCGTTTTGGATGCTCCCTCCAGCTCGCCTTCTTTTGATTTAACGAAGTACTCACTTTTAAAAAAGTTACTTGTAGGGAATCGCAGAGCGAAGGGTAGCGAGATTTGGAAGTTTTTGTTTTAGAGCTTTAATATATGCTCTCGTTTGCCTTCCTCCGATTTGCCGACGTACTCTTTTTCTAAATATACTCGTATAAGGAGTCTCGAAGTATAGGGTAGCTAGATTTATGAATTTGCGTTTTGGATGCTCCTCCAACTCGCCTTCTTTTGATTTGCCGAAGTACTCACTTTTAAAAAAGTTACTTGTAGGGAATCGCAGAGCGAAGGGTAGCGAGATTTGAGAGTTTTTGTTTTAGAGCTTTAATATATGCTCACATTTGCCTTCCTCTGAATTGCCGACGTACTCTCTTTTAAAACAAGTTACTTGTAGGAAATCACAGAGCGTAGGGTAGCTAGATTTAAAAGTTTTTGTTTTATATCTTTAATATTCGCTCTCGTTCGCCTTCCTCCGATTTGGCGTCATACTTTGATTCTAAAAATACTCGTATAGTGATTCCCGGAGTATGGGATAGCTAGATTTAAGAATTTGCGTTTCAGATTCTCCCTCCAGATCGCGTTCCTCTGAATTGCCGACGTACTCTCTTTTAAAAAAAGTTACTTGTAGGGAATCGCAGAGCGTAGGGTAGCGAGATTTGAGAGTTTTTGTTTTAGAGCTTTAATTTATGCTCTCGTTTGCCTTCCTCCGATTTGCCGACGTACTCTTTTTCTAAATATACTCGTATAAGGAGTCTCGAAGTATAGGGTAGCTAGATTTATGAATTTGCGTTTTGGATGCTCCCTCCAGCTCGCCTTCTTTTGATTTAACGAAGTACTCACTTTTAAAAAAGTTACTTGTAGGGAATCGCAGAGCGAAGGGTAGCGAGATTTGGAAGTTTTTGTTTTAGAGCTTTAATATATGCTCTCGTTTGCCTTCCTCCGATTTGCCGACGTACTCTTTTTCTAAATATACTCGTATAAGGAGTCTCGAAGTATAGGGTAGCTAGATTTATGAATTTGCGTTTTGGATGCTCCCTCCAGCTCGCCTTCTTTTGATTTAACGAAGTACTCACTTTTAAAAAGTTACTTGTAGGAAATCACAGAGCGTAGGGTAGCTAGATTTAAAAGTTTTTGTTTATATCTTTAATATTCGCTCTCGTTCGCCTTCCTCTGAATTGCCGACGTACTCTCTTTTAAAAAGTTACTTGTAGGGAATTGCAGAGCGAAGGGTAGCGAGATTTGAGAGTTTTTGTTTTATAGCTTTAATATATGCTCACATTTGCCTTCCTCTGAATTGCCGACGTACTCTCTTTTAAAACAAGTTACTTGTAGGAAATCACAGAGCGTAGGGTAGCTAGATTTAAAAGTTTTTGTTTTATATCTTTAATATTCGCTCTCGTTCGCCTTCCTCTGAATTGCCGACGTACTCTCTTTTAAAAAAAGTTACTTGTAGGGAATCGCAGAGCGTAGGGTAGCTAGATTTAAGAGTTTTTGTTTTAGTGCTATAATATTCGCTCTCGTTCGCCTTCCTCCGATTTGCCGACATACTCTTTTTTAAAAAAAGTTACTTGTAGGGAATCGCAGAGCGAAGGGTAGCGAGATTTGAGAGTTTTTGTTTTAGAGCTTTAATACATGCTCTCGATTTCCTTCTCCCGATTTGCGGACGTACTCTTTTTCTAAAAATACTCCTATAAGGAGTCTCGGAGTATGGTGTAGCTAGATTTAAGAATTTGCGTTTTGGATGCTCCCTCCAGCTCGCTTTCTTTTGATTTTCCGAAGTACTCACTTTTAAAAAAGTTACTTGTAGGGAATTGCAGAGCGAAGGGTAGCGAGATTTGAGAGTTTTTGTTTTAGAGCTTTAATATATGCTCCCATTTGCCTTCCTCTGAATTGCCGACGTACTCTTTTTTAAAAAAAGTTACTTGTAGGGAATCGCAGAGCGAAGGGTAGCGAGATTTGAGAGTTTTTGTTTTAGAGCTTTAATATATGCTCACATTTGCCTTCCTCTGAATTGCCGACGTACTCTCTTTTAAAACAAGTTACTTGTAGGAAATCACAGAGCGTAGGGTAGCTAGATTTAAAAGTTTTTGTTTTATATCTTTAATATTCGCTCTCGTTCGCCTTCCTCCGATTTGGCGTCATACTTTGATTCTAAAAATACTCGTATAGTGATTCCCGGAGTATGGGATAGCTAGATTTAAGAATTTGCGTTTCAGATTCTCCCTCCAGATCGCGTTCCTCTGAATTGCCGACGTACTCTCTTTTAAAAAAAGTTACTTGTAGGGAATCGCAGAGCGTAGGGTAGCGAGATTTGAGAGTTTTTTTTTAGATCTTTAATACATGCTCTCGATTTCCTTCTCCCGATTTGCGGACGTACTCTTTTTCTAAAAATACTCCTATAAGGAGTCTCGGAGTATGGTGTAGCTAGATTTAAGAATTTGCGTTTTGGATGCTCCCTCCAGCTCGCTTTCTTTTGATTTTCCGAAGTACTCACTTTTAAAAAAGTTACTTGTAGGGAATCGCAGAGCGAAGGGTAGCGAGATTTGAGAGTTTTTGTTTTAGAGCTTTAATATATGCTCTCATTTGCCTTCCTCTGAATTGCCGACGTACTCGCTTTTAAAAAAAGTTACTTGTAGGGAATCGCAGAGCGAAGGGTAGCGAGATTTGAGAGTTTTTGTTTTAGAGCTTTAATTTATGCTCTCGTTTGCCTTCCTCCGATTTGCCGACGTACTCTTTTTCTAAATATACTCGTATAAGGAGTCTCGAAGTATAGGGTAGCTAGATTTATGAATTTGCGTTTTGGATGCTCCCTCCAGCTCGCCTTCTTTTGATTTAACGAAGTACTCCCTTTTAAAAAAGTTACTTGTAGGGAATCGCAGAGCGAAGGGTAGCGAGATTTGGAAGTTTTTGTTTTAGAGCTTTAATATATGCTCTCGTTTGCCTTCCTCCGATTTGCCGACGTACTCTTTTTCTAAATATACTCGTATAAGGAGTCTCGAAGTATAGGGTAGCTAGATTTATGAATTTGCGTTTTGGATGCTCCCTCCAACTCGCCTTCTTTTGATTTGCCGAAGTACTCACTTTTAAAAAGTTACTTGTAGGGAATCGCAGAGCGAAGGGTAGCGAGATTTGAGAGTTTTTGTTTTAGAGCTTTAATATATGCTCACATTTGCCTTCCTCTGAATTGCCGACGTACTCTCTTTTAAAACAAGTTACTTGTAGGAAATCACAGAGCGTAGGGTAGCTAGATTTAAAAGTTTTTGTTTTATATCTTTAATATTCGCTCTCGTTCGCCTTCCTCCGATTTGGCGTCATACTTTGATTCTAAAAATACTCGTATAGTGATTCCCGGAGTATGGGATAGCTAGATTTAAGAATTTGCGTTTCAGATTCTCCCTCCAGATCGCGTTCCTCTGAATTGCCGACGTACTCTCTTTTAAAAAAAGTTACTTGTAGGGAATCGCAGAGCGTAGGGTAGCGAGATTTGAGAGTTTTTGTTTTAGAGCTTTAATTTATGCTCTCGTTTGCCTTCCTCCGATTTGCCGACGTACTCTTTTTCTAAATATACTCGTATAAGGAGTCTCGAAGTATAGGGTAGCTAGATTTATGAATTTGCGTTTTGGATGCTCCCTCCAGCTCGCCTTCTTTTGATTTAACGAAGTACTCACTTTTAAAAAAGTTACTTGTAGGGAATCGCAGAGCGAAGGGTAGCGAGATTTGGAAGTTTTTGTTTTAGAGCTTTAATATATGCTCTCGTTTGCCTTCCTCCGATTTGCCGACGTACTCTTTTTCTAAATATACTCTTATAAGGAGTCTCGAAGTATAGGGTAGCTAGATTTATGAATTTGCGTTTTGGATGCTCCCTCCAACTCGCCTTCTTTTGATTTGCCGAAGTACTCACTTTTAAAAAAGTTACTTGTAGGGAATCGCAGAGCGAAGGGTAGCGAGATTTCAGAGTTTTTGTTTTAGAGCTTTAATATATGCTCACATTTGCCTTCCTCTGAATTGCCGACGTACTCTCTTTTAAAACAAGTTACTTGTAGGAAATCACAGAGCGTAGGGTAGCTAGATTTAAAAGTTTTTGTTTTATATCTTTAATATTCGCTCTCGTTCGCCTTCCTCTGAATTGCCGACGTACTCGCTTTTAAAAAAAGTTACTTGTAGGAAATCACAGAGCGTAGTGTAGCTAGATTTAAGAGTTTTTGTTTTAGTGCTATAATATTCGCTCTCGTTCGCCTTCCTCCGATTTGCCGACATACTCTTTTTTAAAAAAAGTTACTTGTAGGGAATCGCAGAGCGAAGGGTAGCGAGATTTGAGAGTTTTTGTTTTAGAGCTTTAATACATGCTCTCGATTTCCTTCTCCCGATTTGCGGACGTACTCTTTTTCTAAAAATACTCCTATAAGGAGTCTCGGAGTATGGTGTAGCTAGATTTAAGAATTTGCGTTTTGGATGCTCCCTCCAGCTCGCTTTCTTTTGATTTTCCGAAGTACTCACTTTTAAAAAAGTTACTTGTAGGGAATCGCAGAGCGAAGGGTAGCGAGATTTGGAAGTTTTTGTTTTAGAGCTTTAATATATGCTCTCGTTTGCCTTCCTCCGATTTGCCGTCGTACTCTTTTTCTAAATATACTCGTATAAGGAGTCTCGAAGTATAGGGTAGCTAGATTTATGAATTTGCGTTTTGGATGCTCCCTCCAACTCGCCTTCTTTTGATTTGCCGAAGTACTCACTTTTAAAAAAGTTACTTGTAGGGAATCGCAGAGCGAAGGGTAGCGAGATTTGAGAGTTTTTGTTTTAGAGCTTTAATATATGCTCACATTTGCCTTCCTCTGAATTGCCGACGTACTCTCTTTTAAAACAAGTTACTTGTAGGAAATCACAGAGCGTAGGGTAGCTAGATTTAAAAGTTTTTGTTTTATATCTTTAATATTCGCTCTCGTTCGCCTTCCTCTGAATTGCCGACGTACTCTCTTTTAAAAAAAGTTACTTGTAGGGAATCGCAGAGCGTAGGGTAGCTAGATTTAAGAGTTTTTGTTTTAGTGCTATAATATTCGCTCTCGTTCGCCTTCCTCCGATTTGCCGACATACTCTTTTTTAAAAAAAGTTACTTGTAGGGAATCGCAGAGCGAAGGGTAGCGAGATTTGAGAGTTTTTGTTTTAGAGCTTTAATACATGCTCTCGATTTCCTTCTCCCGATTTGCGGACGTACTCTTTTTCTAAAAATACTCCTATAAGGAGTCTCGGAGTATGGTGTAGCTAGATTTAAGAATTTGCGTTTTGGATGCTCCCTCCAGCTCGCTTTCTTTTGATTTTCCGAAGTACTCACTTTTAAAAAAGTTACTTGTAGGGAATTGCAGAGCGAAGGGTAGCGAGATTTGAGAGTTTTTGTTTTAGAGCTTTAATATATGCTCCCATTTGCCTTCCTCTGAATTGCCGACGTACTCTTTTTTAAAAAAAGTTACTTGTAGGGAATCGCAGAGCGAAGGGTAGCGAGATTTGAGAGTTTTTGTTTTAGAGCTTTAATATATGCTCACATTTGCCTTCCTCTGAATTGCCGACGTACTCTCTTTTAAAACAAGTTACTTGTAGGAAATCACAGAGCGTAGGGTAGCTAGATTTAAAAGTTTTTGTTTTATATCTTTAATATTCGCTCTCGTTCGCCTTCCTCCGATTTGGCGTCATACTTTGATTCTAAAAATACTCGTATAGTGATTCCCGGAGTATGGGATAGCTAGATTTAAGAATTTGCGTTTCAGATTCTCCCTCCAGATCGCGTTCCTCTGAATTGCCGACGTACTCTCTTTTAAAAAAAGTTACTTGTAGGGAATCGCAGAGCGTAGGGTAGCGAGATTTGAGAGTTTTTTTTTAGATCTTTAATACATGCTCTCGATTTCCTTCTCCCGATTTGCGGACGTACTCTTTTTCTAAAAATACTCCTATAAGGAGTCTCGGAGTATGGTGTAGCTAGATTTAAGAATTTGCGTTTTGGATGCTCCTCCAGCTCGCTTTCTTTTGATTTTCCGAAGTACTCACTTTTAAAAAAGTTACTTGTAGGGAATCGCAGAGCGAAGGGTAGCGAGATTTGAGAGTTTTTGTTTTAGAGCTTTAATATATGCTCTCATTTGCCTTCCTCTGAATTGCCGACGTACTCGCTTTTAAAAAAGTTACTTGTAGGGAATCGCAGAGCGAAGGGTAGCGAGATTTGAGAGTTTTTGTTTTAGAGCTTTAATTTATGCTCTCGTTTGCCTTCCTCCGATTTGCCGACGTACTCTTTTTCTAAATATACTCGTATAAGGAGTCTCGAAGTATAGGGTAGCTAGATTTATGAATTTGCGTTTTGGATGCTCCCTCCAGCTCGCCTTCTTTTGATTTAACGAAGTACTCACTTTTAAAAAAGTTACTTGTAGGGAATCGCAGAGCGAAGGGTAGCGAGATTTGGAAGTTTTTGTTTTAGAGCTTTAATATATGCTCTCGTTTGCCTTCCTCCGATTTGCCGACGTACTCTTTTTCTAAATATACTCGTATAAGGAGTCTCGAAGTATAGGGTAGCTAGATTTATGAATTTGCGTTTTGGATGCTCCCTCCAACTCGCCTTCTTTTGATTTGCCGAAGTACTCACTTTTAAAAAAGTTACTTGTAGGGAATCGCAGAGCGAAGGGTAGCGAGATTTCAGAGTTTTTGTTTTAGAGCTTTAATATATGCTCACATTTGCCTTCCTCTGAATTGCCGACGTACTCTCTTTTAAAACAAGTTACTTGTAGGAAATCACAGAGCGTAGGGTAGCTAGATTTAAAAGTTTTTGTTTTATATCTTTAATATTCGCTCTCGTTCGCCTTCCTCTGAATTGCCGACGTACTCGCTTTTAAAAAAGTTACTTGTAGGAAATCACAGAGCGTAGTGTAGCTAGATTTAAGAGTTTTTGTTTTAGTGCTATAATATTCGCTCTCGTTCGCCTTCCTCCGATTTGCCGACATACTCTTTTTTAAAAAAAGTTACTTGTAGGGAATCGCAGAGCGAAGGGTAGCGAGATTTGAGAGTTTTTGTTTTAGAGCTTTAATACATGCTCTCGATTTCCTTCTCCCGATTTGCGGACGTACTCTTTTTCTAAAAATACTCCTATAAGGAGTCTCGGAGTATGGTGTAGCTAGATTTAAGAATTTGCGTTTTGGATGCTCCCTCCAGCTCGCTTTCTTTTGATTTTCCGAAGTACTCACTTTTAAAAAAGTTACTTGTAGGGAATTGCAGAGCGAAGGGTAGCGAGATTTGAGAGTTTTTGTTTTAGAGCTTTAATATATGCTCTCATTTGCCTTCCTCTGAATTGCCGACGTACTCTTTTTTAAAAAAAGTTACTTGTAGGGAATCGCAGAGCGAAGGGTAGCGAGATTTGAGAGTTTTTGTTTTAGAGCTTTAATATATGCTCTCATTTGACTTCCTCTGAATTGCCGACGTACTCTTTTTTAAAAAAAGTTACTTGTAGGGAATCGCAGAGCGAAGGGTAGCGAGATTTGAGAGTTTTTGTTTTAGAGCTTTAATACATGCTCTCGATTTCCTTCCCCCGATTTGCGGACGTACACTTTTTCTAAAATACTCCTATAAGGAGTCTCGGAGTATGGTGTAGCTAGATTTAAGAATTTGCGTTTTGGATGCTCCCTCCAGCTCGCCTTCTTTTGATTTGCCGAAGTACTCACTTTTAAAATAGTTACTTGTAGGGAATCGCAGAGCGAAGGGTAGCGAGATTTGAGAGTTTTTGTTTTAGAGCTTTAATATATGCTCTCGTTTGCCTTCCTCCGATTTGCCGACGTACTCTTTTTCTAAATATACTCGTATAGTGATTCTCGGAGTATGGGATAGCTAGATTTAAGAATTTGCGTTTTAGATTCTCCCTCCAGCTCGCGTTCCTCTGAATTTCCGACGTACTCTCTTTTAAAAAAAGTTACTTGTAGGGAATCGCAGAGCGTAGGGTAGCGAGATTTGAGAGTTTTTGTTTTAGAGCTTTAATATATGCTCTCATTCTCCTTACTCCGATTTGCGGACGTACTCTTTTTCTAAAAATACTCGTATGAGTCTCGGAGCGTGGGGTAGCGAGATTTGAGAGTTCTTGTTTTAGAGCTTTAATACATGCTCTCGTTTGCCTTCACCCGATTTGCGGACGTACTCTTTTTCTAAAAATACTCGTATAGTGATTCTCGGAGTATGGGATAGCTAGATTTAAGAATTTGCGTTTTAGATTCTCCCTCCAGCTCGCCTTCTTTTGATATGCCGATGTACTACTTTTAAAAAAGTTACTTGTAGGGAATCGCAGAGAGAAGGGTAGCGAGATTTGAGAGTTTTTGTTTTAGTGCTATAATATTCGCTCTCGTTCGCCTTCCTCCGATTTGCCGATATACTTTCTTTCTAAAAATACTCGTATAATGAGTCTCGGAGTATGGGGTGGCTGGATTTAAGAATTTGCGTTTTGCATGTTCCATCCAGCTCGCCTTCTTTTGATTTGCCGATGTACTCACTTTTAAAAAAGTTACTTGTAGGGAATCGCAGAGCGAAGGGTAGCGAGATTTGAGAGTTTTTGTTTTAGAGCTTTAATATATGCTCTCATTCTCCTTACTCCGATTTGCGGACGTACTCTTTTTCTAAAAATACTCGTATGAGTCTCGGAGCGTGGGGTAGCGAGATTTGAGAGTTCTTGTTTTAGAGCTTTAATACATGCTCTCGTTTGCCTTCACCCGATTTGCGGACGTATTCTTTTTCTAAAAATACTCGTATAGTGATTCTCGGAGTATGGGATAGCTGGATTTAAGAATTTGCGTTTTGGATGTTCCCTCCAGCTCGCCTTCTTTTGATATGCCGATGTACTACTTTTAAAAAAGTTACTTGTAGGGAATCGCAGAGCGAAGGGTAGCGAGATTTGAGAGTTTTTGTTTTAGAGCTTTAATATATGCTCATATTTGCCTTCCTCTGAATTGCCGACGTACTCTCTTTTAAAACAAGTTACTTGTAGGAAATTACAGAGCGTAGGGTAGCTAGATTTAAAAGTTTTTGTTTTATATATTTAATATTCGCTCTCGTTCGCCTTCCTCCGATTTGCCGACATACTTTCATTCTAAAAATACTCGTATAGTGATTCCCGGAGTATGGGATAGCTAGATTTAATAATTTGCGTTTCAGATTCTCCCTCCAGATCGCGTTCCTCTGAATTGCCGACGTACTCTTTTTTAAAAAAGTTACTTGTAGGGAATCGCAGAGCGAAGGATAGCGAGATTTGAGAGTTTTTGTTTTAGAGCTTTAATACATGCTCTCGATTTCCTTCCCCCGATTTGCGGACGTACACTTTTTCTAAAAATACTCCTATAAGGAGTCTCGGAGTATGGTGTAGCTAGATTTAAGAATTTACGTTTTGGATGCTCCCTCCAGCTCGCTTTCTTTTGATTTTCCGAAGTACTCACTTTTAAAAAGTTACTTGTAGGGAATCGCAGAACGAAGGGTAGCGAGATTTGAGAGTTTTTGTTTTAGAGCTTTAATATATGCTCTCGTTTGCCTTCCTCCGATTTGCCGACGTACTCTTTTTCTAAATATACTCGTATAATGAGTCTCGAAGTATAGGGTAGCTAGATTTATGAATTTGCGTTTTGGATGCTCCCTCCAACTCGCCTTCTTTTGATTTGCCGAAGTACTCACTTTTAAAAAGTTACTTGTAGGGAATCGCAGAGCGAAGGGTAGCGAGATTTGAGAGTTTTTGTTTTAGAGCTTTAATATATGCTCTCGTTTGCCTTCCTCCGATTTGCCGACGTACTCTTTTTCTAAATATACTCGTATAGTGATTCTCGGAGTATGGGATAGCTAGATTTAAGAATTTGCGTTTTAGATTCTCCCTCCAGCTCGCGTTCCTCTGAATTTCCGACGTACTCTCTTTTAAAAAAAGTTACTTGTAGGGAATCGCAGAGCGTAGGGTAGCGAGATTTGAGAGTTTTTGTTTTAGAGCTTTAATATATGCTCTCATTCTCCTTACTCCGATTTGCGGACGTACTCTTTTTCTAAAAATACTCGTATGAGTCTCGGAGCGTGGGGTAGCGAGATTTGAGAGTTCTTGTTTTAGAGCTTTAATACATGCTCTCGTTTGCCTTCACCCGATTTGCGGACGTACTCTTTTTCTAAAAATACTCGTATAGTGATTCTCGGAGTATGGGATAGCTAGATTTAAGAATTTGCGTTTTAGATTCTCCCTCCAGCTCGCCTTCTTTTGATATGCCGATGTACTACTTTTAAAAAAGTTACTTGTAGGGAATCGCAGAGAGAAGGGTAGCGAGATTTGAGAGTTTTTGTTTTAGTGCTATAATATTCGCTCTCGTTCGCCTTCCTCCGATTTGCCGATATACTTTCTTTCTAAAAATACTCGTATAATGAGTCTCGGAGTATGGGGTAGCTGGATTTAAGAATTTGCGTTTTGGATGTTCCATCCAGCTCGCCTTCTTTTGATTTGCCGATGTACTCACTTTTAAAAAAGTTACTTGTAGGGAATCGCAGAGCGAAGGGTAGCGAGATTTGAGAGTTTTTGTTTTAGAGCTTTAATATATGCTCTCATTCTCCTTACTCCGATTTGCGGACGTACTCTTTTCTAAAAATACTCGTATGAGTCTCGGAGCGTGGGGTAGCGAGATTTGAGAGTTCTTGTTTTAGAGCTTTAATACATGCTCTCGTTTGCCTTCACCCGATTTGCGGACGTACTCTTTTTCTAAAAATACTCGTATAGTGATTCTCGGAGTATGGGATAGCTGGATTTAAGAATTTGCGTTTTGGATGTTCCCTCCAGCTCGCCTTCTTTTGATATGCCGATGTACTACTTTTAAAAAAGTTACTTGTAGGGAATCGCAGAGCGTAGGGTAGCGAGATTTGAGAGTTTTTGTTTTAGAGCTTTAATACATGCTCTCGATTTCCTTCCCCCGATTTGCGGACGTACACTTTTTCTAAAAATACACCTATAAGGAGTCTCGGAGTATGGTGTAGCTAGATTTAAGAATTTACGTTTTGGATGCTCCCTCCAGCTCGCTTTCTTTTGATTTTCCGAAGTACTCACTTTTAAAAAGTTACTTGTAGGGAATCGCAGAACGAAGGGTAGCGAGATTTGAGAGTTTTTGTTTTAGAGCTTTAATATATGCTCTCGTTTGCCTTCCTCCGATTTGCCGACGTACTCTTTTTCTAAATATACTCGTATAATGAGTCTCGAAGTATAGGGTAGCTAGATTTATGAATTTGCGTTTTGGATGCTCCCTCCAACTCGCCTTCTTTTGATTTGCCGAAGTACTCACTTTTAAAAAAGTTACTTGTAGGGAATCGCAGAGCGAAGGGTAGCGAGATTTGAGAGTTTTTGTTTTAGAGCTTTAATATATGCTCACATTTGCCTTCCTCTGAATTGCCGACGTACTCTCTTTTAAAACAAGTTACTTGTAGGAAATCACAGAGCGTAGGGTAGCTAGATTTAAAAGTTTTTGTTTTATATCTTTAATATTCGCTCTCGTTCGCCTTCCTCCGATATGCCGACATACTTTCATTCTAAAAATACTCGTATAGTGATTCCCGGAGTATGGGATAGCTAGATTTAATAATTTGCGTTTCAGATTCTCCCTCCAGATCGCGTTCCTCTGAATTGCCGACGTACTCTCTTTTAAAAAAAGTTACTTGTAGGGAATCGCAGAGCGTATGGTAGCGAGATTTGAGAGTTTTTTTTTAGAGCTTTAATACATGCTCTCGATTTCCTTCTCCCGATTTGCGGACGTACTCTTTTTCTAAAAATACTCCTATAAGGAGTCTCGGAATATGGTGTAGCTAGATTTAAGAATTTGCGTTTTGGATGCTCCCTCCAGCTCGCTTTCTTTTGATTTTCCGTAGTACTCACTTTTAAAAAAGTTACTTGTAGGGAATCGCAGAGCGAAGGGTAGCGAGATTTGAGAGTTTTTGTTTTAGAGCTTTAATATATGCTCTCATTTGCCTTCCTCTGAATTGCCGACGTACTCGCTTTTAAAAAAAGTTACTTGTAGGGAATCGCAGAGCGAAGGGTAGCGAGATTTGAGAGTTTTTGTTTTAGAGCTTTAATTTATGCTCTCGTTTGCCTTCCTCCGATTTGCCGACGTACTCTTTTTTAAATATACTCGTATAAGGAGTCTCGAAGTATAGGGTAGCTAGATTTATGAATTTGCGTTTTGGATGCTCCCTCCAGCTCGCCTTCTTTTGATTTAACGAAGTACTCACTTTTAAAAAAGTTACTTGTAGGGAATCGCAGAGCGAAGGGTAGCGAGATTTGGAAGTTTTTGTTTTAGAGCTTTAATATATGCTCTCGTTTGCCTTCCTCCGATTTGCCGACGTACTCTTTTTCTAAATATACTCGTATAAGGAGTCTCGAAGTATAGGGTAGCTAGATTTATGAATTTGCGTTTTGGATGCTCCCTCCAACTCGCCTTCTTTTGATTTGCCGAAGTACTCACTTTTAAAAAAGTTACTTGTAGGGAATCGCAGAGCGAAGGGTAGCGAGATTTGAGAGTTTTTGTTTTAGAGCTTTAATATATGCTCACATTTGCCTTCCTCTGAATTGCCGACGTACTCTCTTTTAAAACAAGTTACTTGTAGGAAATCACAGAGCGTAGGGTAGCTAGATTTAAAAGTTTTTGTTTTATATCTTTAATATTCGCTCTCGTTCGCCTTCCTCCGATTTGGCGTCATACTTTGATTCTAAAAATACTCGTATAGTGATTCCCGGAGTATGGGATAGCTAGATTTAAGAATTTGCGTTTCAGATTCTCCCTCCAGATCGCGTTCCTCTGAATTGCCGACGTACTCTCTTTTAAAAAAAGTTACGTGTAGGGAATCGCAGAGCGTGGGGTAGCGAGATTTGAGAGTTCTTGTTTTAGAGCTTTAATACATGCTCTCGTTTGCCTTCACCCGATTTGCGGACGTACTCTTTTTCTAAAAATACTCGTATAGTGATTCTCGGAGTATGGGATAGCTAGATTTAAGAATTTGCGTTTTAGATTCTCCCTCCAGCTCGCCTTCTTTTGATATGCCGATGTACTACTTTTAAAAAAGTTACTTGTAGGGAATCGCAGAGAGAAGGGTAGCGAGATTTGAGAGTTTTTGTTTTAGTGCTATAATATTCGCTCTCGTTCGCCTTCCTCCGATTTGCCGATATACTTTCTTTCTAAAAATACTCGTATAATGAGTCTCGGAGTATGGGGTAGCTGGATTTAAGAATTTGCGTTTTGGATGTTCCATCCAGCTCGCCTTCTTTTGATTTGCCGATGTACTCACTTTTAAAAAAGTTACTTGTAGGGAATCGCAGAGCGAAGGGTAGCGAGATTTGAGAGTTTTTGTTTTAGAGCTTTAATATATGCTCTCATTCTCCTTACTCCGATTTGCGGACGTACTCTTTTTCTAAAAATACTCGTATGAGTCTCGGAGCGTGGGGTAGCGAGATTTGAGAGTTCTTGTTTTAGAGCTTTAATACATGCTCTCGTTTGCCTTCACCCGATTTGCGGACGTACTCTTTTTCTAAAAATACTCGTATAGTGATTCTCGGAGTATGGGATAGCTGGATTTAAGAATTTGCGTTTTGGATGTTCCCTCCAGCTCGCCTTCTTTTGATATGCCGATGTACTACTTTTAAAAAAGTTACTTGTAGGGAATCGCAGAGCGAAGGGTAGCGAGATTTGAGAGTTTTTGTTTTAGAGCTTTAATATATGCTCATATTTGCCTTCCTCTGAATTGCCGACGTACTCTCTTTTAAAACAAGTTACTTGTAGGAAATTACAGAGCGTAGGGTAGCTAGATTTAAAAGTTTTTGTTTTATATATTTAATATTCGCTCTCGTTCGCCTTCCTCCGATTTGCCGACATACTTTCATCCTAAAAATACTCGTATAGTGATTCCCGGAGTATGGGATAGCTAGATTTAATAATTTGCGTTTCAGATTCTCCCTCCAGATCGCGTTCCTCTGAATTGCCGACGTACTCTTTTTTAAAAAAAGTTACTTGTAGGGAATCGCAGAGCGAAGGATAGCGAGATTTGAGAGTTTTTGTTTTAGAGCTTTAATACATGCTCTCGATTTCCTTCCCCCGATTTGCGGACGTACACTTTTTCTAAAAATACACCTATAAGGAGTCTCGGAGTATGGTGTAGCTAGATTTAAGAATTTACGTTTTGGATGCTCCCTCCAGCTCGCTTTCTTTTGATTTTCCGAAGTACTCACTTTTAAAAAGTTACTTGTAGGGAATCGCAGAACGAAGGGTAGCGAGATTTGAGAGTTTTTGTTTTAGAGCTTTAATATATGCTCTCGTTTGCCTTCCTCCGATTTGCCGACGTACTCTTTTTCTAAATATACTCGTATAATGAGTCTCGAAGTATAGGGTAGCTAGATTTATGAATTTGCGTTTTGGATGCTCCCTCCAACTCGCCTTCTTTTGATTTGCCGAAGTACTCACTTTTAAAAAAGTTACTTGTAGGGAATCGCAGAGCGAAGGGTAGCGAGATTTGAGAGTTTTTGTTTTAGAGCTTTAATATATGCTCACATTTGCCTTCCTCTGAATTGCCGACGTACTCTCTTTTAAAACAAGTTACTTGTAGGAAATCACAGAGCGTAGGGTAGCTAGATTTAAAAGTTTTTGTTTTATATCTTTAATATTCGCTCTCGTTCGCCTTCCTCCGATATGCCGACATACTTTCATTCTAAAAATACTCGTATAGTGATTCCCGGAGTATGGGATAGCTAGATTTAATAATTTGCGTTTCAGATTCTCCCTCCAGATCGCGTTCCTCTGAATTGCCGACGTACTCTCTTTTAAAAAAAGTTACTTGTAGGGAATCGCAGAGCGTAGGGTAGCGAGATTTGAGAGTTTTTTTTTAGAGCTTTAATACATGCTCTCGATTTCCTTCTCCCGATTTGCGGACGTACTCTTTTTCTAAAAATACTCCTATAAGGAGTCTCGGAATATGGTGTAGCTAGATTTAAGAATTTGCGTTTTGGATGCTCCCTCCAGCTCGCTTTCTTTTGATTTTCCGTAGTACTCACTTTTAAAAAAGTTACTTGTAGGGAATCGCAGAGCGAAGGGTAGCGAGATTTGAGAGTTTTTGTTTTAGAGCTTTAATATATGCTCTCATTTGCCTTCCTCTGAATTGCCGACGTACTCGCTTTTAAAAAAAGTTACTTGTAGGGAATCGCAGAGCGAAGGGTAGCGAGATTTGAGAGTTTTTGTTTTAGAGCTTTAATTTATGCTCTCGTTTGCCTTCCTCCGATTTGCCGACGTACTCTTTTTTAAATATACTCGTATAAGGAGTCTCGAAGTATAGGGTAGCTAGATTTATGAATTTGCGTTTTGGATGCTCCCTCCAGCTCGCCTTCTTTTGATTTAACGAAGTACTCACTTTTAAAAAGTTACTTGTAGGGAATCGCAGAGCGAAGGGTAGCGAGATTTGGAAGTTTTTGTTTTAGAGCTTTAATATATGCTCTCGTTTGCCTTCCTCCGATTTGCCGACGTACTCTTTTTCTAAATATACTCGTATAAGGAGTCTCGAAGTATAGGGTAGCTAGATTTATGAATTTGCGTTTTGGATGCTCCCTCCAACTCGCCTTCTTTTGATTTGCCGAAGTACTCACTTTTAAAAAAGTTACTTGTAGGGAATCGCAGAGCGAAGGGTAGCGAGATTTGAGAGTTTTTGTTTTAGAGCTTTAATATATGCTCACATTTGCCTTCCTCTGAATTGCCGACGTACTCTCTTTTAAAACAAGTTACTTGTAGGAAATCACAGAGCGTAGGGTAGCTAGATTTAAAAGTTTTTGTTTTATATCTTTAATATTCGCTCTCGTTCGCCTTCCTCCGATTTGGCGTCATACTTTGATTCTAAAAATACTCGTATAGTGATTCCCGGAGTATGGGATAGCTAGATTTAAGAATTTGCGTTTCAGATTCTCCCTCCAGATCGCGTTCCTCTGAATTGCCGACGTACTCTCTTTTAAAAAAAGTTACTTGTAGGGAATCGCAGAGCGTAGGGTAGCGAGATTTGAGAGTTTTTGTTTTAGAGCTTTAATTATGCTCTCGTTTGCCTTCCTCCGATTTGCGGACGTACTCTTTTTCTAAATATACTCGTATAAGGAGTCTCGGAGTATGGGTAGCTAGATTTATGAATTTGCGTTTTGGATGCTCCCTCCAGCTCGCCTTCTTTTGATTTAACGAAGTACTCACTTTTAAAAAGTTACTTGTAGGGAATCGCAGAGCGAAGGGTAGCGAGATTTGGAAGTTTTTGTTTTAGAGCTTTAATATATGCTCTCGTTTGCCTTCCTCCGATTTGCCGACGTACTCTTTTTCTAAATATACTCGTATAATGAGTCTCGAAGTATAGGGTAGCTAGATTTATGAATTTGCGTTTTGGATGCTCCCTCCAACTCGCCTTCTTTTGATTTGCGAAGTACTCACTTTTAAAAAAGTTTTTTTTTTTTTTTTTTTTTTTTTTTTTTTTTTTTTTACTTGTAGGGAATCGCAGAGCGAAGGGTAGCGAGATTTGAGAGTTTTTGTTTTAGAGCTTTAATATATGCTCACATTTGCCTTCCTCTGAATTGCCGACGTACTCTCTTTTAAAACAAGTTACTTGTAGGAAATCACAGAGCGTAGGGTAGCTAGATTTAAAAGTTTTTGTTTTATATCTTTAATATTCGCTCTCGTTCGCCTTCCTCCGATATGCCGACATACTTTCATTCTAAAAATACTTGTAGTGATCCGGAGTAGGGTAGCTAGATTTAATAATTTGCGTTTCAGATTCTCCCTCCAGATCGCGTTCCTCTGAATTGCCGACGTACTCTCTTTTAAAAAAAGTTACTTGTAGGGAATCGCAGAGCGAAGGGTAGCGAGATTTGAGAGTTTTTTTTTAGAGCTTTAATACATGCTCTCGATTTCCTTCTCCCGATTTGCGGACGTACTCTTTTTCTAAAAATACTCCTATAAGGAGTCTCGGAATATGGTGTAGCTAGATTTAAGAATTTGCGTTTTGGATGCTCCCTCCAGCTCGCTTTCTTTTGATTTTCCGTAGTACTCACTTTTAAAAAAGTTACTTGTAGGGAATCGCAGAGCGAAGGGTAGCGAGATTTGAGAGTTTTTGTTTTAGAGCTTTAATATATGCTCTCATTTGCCTTCCTCTGAATTGCCGACGTACTCGCTTTTAAAAAAAGTTACTTGTAGGGAATCGCAGAGCGAAGGGTAGCGAGATTTGAGAGTTTTTGTTTTAGAGCTTTAATTTATGCTCTCGTTTGCCTTCCTCCGATTGCCGACGTACTCTTTTTTAAATATACTCGTATAAGGAGTCTCGAAGTATAGGGTAGCTAGATTTATGAATTTGCGTTTTGGATGCTCCCTCCAGCTCGCCTTCTTTTGATTTAACGAAGTACTCACTTTTAAAAAAGTTACTTGTAGGGAATCGCAGAGCGAAGGGTAGCGAGATTTGGAAGTTTTTGTTTTAGAGCTTTAATATATGCTCTCGTTTGCCTTCCTCCGATTTGCCGACGTACTCTTTTTCTAAATATACTCGTATAAGGAGTCTCGAAGTATAGGGTAGCTAGATTTATGAATTTGCGTTTTGGATGCTCCCTCCAACTCGCCTTCTTTTGATTTGCCGAAGTACTCACTTTTAAAAAAGTTACTTGTAGGGAATCGCAGAGCGAAGGGTAGCGAGATTTGAGAGTTTTTGTTTTAGAGCTTTAATATATGCTCACATTTGCCTTCCTCTGAATTGCCGACGTACTCTCTTTTAAAACAAGTTACTTGTAGGAAATCACAGAGCGTAGGGTAGCTAGATTTAAAAGTTTTTGTTTTATATCTTTAATATTCGCTCTCGTTCGCCTTCCTCCGATTTGGCGTCATACTTTGATTCTAAAAATACTCGTATAGTGATTCCCGGAGTATGGGATAGCTAGATTTAAGAATTTGCGTTTCAGATTCTCCCTCCAGATCGCGTTCCTCTGAATTGCCGACGTACTCTCTTTTAAAAAAAGTTACTTGTAGGGAATCGCAGAGCGTAGGGTAGCGAGATTTGAGGGTTTTTGTTTTAGAGCTTTAATTATGCTCTCGTTTGCCTTCCTCCGATTTGCCGACGTACTCTTTTTCTAAATATACTCGTATAAGGAGTCTCGAAGTATAGGGTAGCTAGATTTATGAATTTGCGTTTTGGATGCTCCCTCCAGCTCGCCTTCTTTTGATTTAACGAAGTACTCACTTTTAAAAAAGTTACTTGTAGGGAATCGCAGAGCGAAGGGTAGCGAGATTTGGAAGTTTTTGTTTTAGAGCTTTAATATATGCTCTCGTTTGCCTTCCTCCGATTTGCCGACGTACTCTTTTTCTAAATATACTCGTATAAGGAGTCTCGAAGTATAGGGTAGCTAGATTTATGAATTTGCGTTTTGGATGCTCCCTCCAGCTCGCCTTCTTTTGATTTAACGAAGTACTCACTTTTAAAAAAGTTACTTGTAGGAAATCACAGAGCGTAGGGTAGCTAGATTTAAAAGTTTTTGTTTTATATCTTTAATATTCGCTCTCGTTCGCCTTCCTCTGAATTGCCGACGTACTCTCTTTTAAAAAAGTTACTTGTAGGGAATTGCAGAGCGAAGGGTAGCGAGATTTGAGAGTTTTTGTTTTAGAGCTTTAATATATGCTCACATTTGCCTTCCTCTGAATTGCCGACGTACTCTCTTTTAAAACAAGTTACTTGTAGGAAATCACAGAGCGTAGGGTAGCTAGATTTAAAAGTTTTTGTTTTATATCTTTAATATTCGCTCTCGTTCGCCTTCCTCTGAATTGCCGACGTACTCTCTTTTAAAAAAAGTTACTTGTAGGGAATCGCAGAGCGTAGGGTAGCTAGATTTAAGAGTTTTTGTTTTAGTGCTATAATATTCGCTCTCGTTCGCCTTCCTCCGATTTGCCGACATACTCTTTTTTAAAAAAAGTTACTTGTAGGGAATCGCAGAGCGAAGGGTAGCGAGATTTGAGAGTTTTTGTTTTAGAGCTTTAATACATGCTCTCGATTTCCTTCTCCCGATTTGCGGACGTACTCTTTTTCTAAAAATACTCCTATAAGGAGTCTCGGAGTATGGTGTAGCTAGATTTAAGAATTTGCGTTTTGGATGCTCCCTCCAGCTCGCTTTCTTTTGATTTTCCGAAGTACTCACTTTTAAAAAAGTTACTTGTAGGGAATTGCAGAGCGAAGGGTAGCGAGATTTGAGAGTTTTTGTTTTAGAGCTTTAATATATGCTCCCATTTGCCTTCCTCTGAATTGCCGACGTACTCTTTTTTAAAAAAAGTTACTTGTAGGGAATCGCAGAGCGAAGGGTAGCGAGATTTGAGAGTTTTTGTTTTAGAGCTTTAATATATGCTCACATTTGCCTTCCTCTGAATTGCCGACGTACTCTCTTTTAAAACAAGTTACTTGTAGGAAATCGCAGAGCGTAGGGTAGCTAGATTTAAGAGTTTTTGTTTTAGTGCTATAATATTCGCTCTCGTTCGCCTTCCTCCGATTTGCCGACATACTCTTTTTTAAAAAAAGTTACTTGTAGGGAATCGCAGAGCGAAGGGTAGCGAGATTTGAGAGTTTTTGTTTTAGAGCTTTAATACATGCTCTCGATTTCCTTCCCCCGATTTGCGGACGTACACTTTTTCTAAAAATACACCTATAAGGAGTCTCGGAGTATGGTGTAGCTAGATTTAAGAATTTACGTTTTGGATGCTCCCTCCAGCTCGCTTTCTTTTGATTTTCCGAAGTACTCACTTTTAAAAAGTTACTTGTAGGGAATCGCAGAACGAAGGGTAGCGAGATTTGAGAGTTTTTGTTTTAGAGCTTTAATATATGCTCTCGTTTGCCTTCCTCCGATTTGCCGACGTACTCTTTTTCTAAATATACTCGTATAATGAGTCTCGAAGTATAGGGTAGCTAGATTTATGAATTTGCGTTTTGGATGCTCCCTCCAACTCGCCTTCTTTTGATTTGCCGAAGTACTCACTTTTAAAAAAGTTACTTGTAGGGAATCGCAGAGCGAAGGGTAGCGAGATTTGAGAGTTTTTGTTTTAGAGCTTTAATATATGCTCACATTTGCCTTCCTCTGAATTGCCGACGTACTCTCTTTTAAAACAAGTTACTTGTAGGAAATCACAGAGCGTAGGGTAGCTAGATTTAAAAGTTTTTGTTTTATATCTTTAATATTCGCTCTCGTTCGCCTTCCTCCGATATGCCGACATACTTTCATTCTAAAAATACTCGTATAGTGATTCCCGGAGTATGGGATAGCTAGATTTAATAATTTGCGTTTCAGATTCTCCCTCCAGATCGCGTTCCTCTGAATTGCCGACGTACTCTCTTTTAAAAAAAGTTACTTGTAGGGAATCGCAGAGCGTAGGGTAGCGAGATTTGAGAGTTTTTTTTTAGAGCTTTAATACATGCTCTCGATTTCCTTCTCCCGATTTGCGGACGTACTCTTTTTCTAAAAATACTCCTATAAGGAGTCTCGGAATATGGTGTAGCTAGATTTAAGAATTTGCGTTTTGGATGCTCCCTCCAGCTCGCTTTCTTTTGATTTTCCGTAGTACTCACTTTTAAAAAAGTTACTTGTAGGGAATCGCAGAGCGAAGGGTAGCGAGATTTGAGAGTTTTTGTTTTAGAGCTTTAATATATGCTCTCATTTGCCTTCCTCTGAATTGCCGACGTACTCGCTTTTAAAAAAAGTTACTTGTAGGGAATCGCAGAGCGAAGGGTAGCGAGATTTGAGAGTTTTTGTTTTAGAGCTTTAATTTATGCTCTCGTTTGCCTTCCTCCGATTTGCCGACGTACTCTTTTTTAAATATACTCGTATAAGGAGTCTCGAAGTATAGGGTAGCTAGATTTATGAATTTGCGTTTTGGATGCTCCCTCCAGCTCGCCTTCTTTTGATTTAACGAAGTACTCACTTTTAAAAAAGTTACTTGTAGGGAATCGCAGAGCGAAGGGTAGCGAGATTTGGAAGTTTTTGTTTTAGAGCTTTAATATATGCTCTCGTTTGCCTTCCTCCGATTTGCCGACGTACTCTTTTTCTAAATATACTCGTATAAGGAGTCTCGAAGTATAGGGTAGCTAGATTTATGAATTTGCGTTTTGGATGCTCCCTCCAACTCGCCTTCTTTTGATTTGCCGAAGTACTCACTTTTAAAAAAGTTACTTGTAGGGAATCGCAGAGCGAAGGGTAGCGAGATTTGAGAGTTTTTGTTTTAGAGCTTTAATATATGCTCACATTTGCCTTCCTCTGAATTGCCGACGTACTCTCTTTTAAAACAAGTTACTTGTAGGAAATCACAGAGCGTAGGGTAGCTAGATTTAAAAGTTTTTGTTTTATATCTTTAATATTCGCTCTCGTTCGCCTTCCTCCGATTTGGCGTCATACTTTGATTCTAAAAATACTCGTATAGTGATTCCCGGAGTATGGGATAGCTAGATTTAAGAATTTGCGTTTCAGATTCTCCCTCCAGATCGCGTTCCTCTGAATTGCCGACGTACTCTCTTTTAAAAAAAGTTACTTGTAGGGAATCGCAGAGCGTAGGGTAGCGAGATTTGAGAGTTTTTGTTTTAGAGCTTTAATTTATGCTCTCGTTTGCCTTCCTCCGATTTGCCGACGTACTCTTTTTCTAAATATACTCGTATAAGGAGTCTCGAAGTATAGGGTAGCTAGATTTATGAATTTGCGTTTTGGATGCTCCCTCCAGCTCGCTTTCTTTTGATTTTCCGAAGTACTCACTTTTAAAAAAGTTACTTGTAGGGAATCGCAGAGCGAAGGGTAGCGAGATTTAAAAGTTTTTGTTTTATATCTTTAATATTCGCTCTCGTTCGCCTTCCTCTGAATTGCCGACGTACTCTCTTTTAAAAAAAGTTACTTGTAGGGAATCGCAGAGCGTAGGGTAGCTAGATTTAAGAGTTTTTGTTTTAGTGCTATAATATTCGCTCTCGTTCGCCTTCCTCCGATTTGCCGACATACTCTTTTTTAAAAAAAGTTACTTGTAGGGAATCGCAGAGCGAAGGGTAGCGAGATTTGAGAGTTTTTGTTTTAGAGCTTTAATACATGCTCTCGATTTCCTTCTCCCGATTTGCGGACGTACTCTTTTTCTAAAAATACTCCTATAAGGAGTCTCGGAGTATGGTGTAGCTAGATTTAAGAATTTGCGTTTTGGATGCTCCCTCCAGCTCGCTTTCTTTTGATTTTCCGAAGTACTCACTTTTAAAAAAGTTACTTGTAGGGAATTGGAGAGCGAAGGGTAGCGAGATTTGAGAGTTTTTGTTTTAGAGCTTTAATATATGCTCCCATTTGCCTTCCTCTGAATTGCCGACGTACTCTTTTTTAAAAAAAGTTACTTGTAGGGAATCGCAGAGCGAAGGGTAGCGAGATTTGAGAGTTTTTGTTTTAGAGCTTTAATATATGCTCACATTTGCCTTCCTCTGAATTGCCGACGTACTCTCTTTTAAAACAAGTTACTTGTAGGAAATCACAGAGCGTAGGGTAGCTAGATTTAAAAGTTTTTGTTTTATATCTTTAATATTCGCTCTCGTTCGCCTTCCTCCGATTTGGCGTCATACTTTGATTCTAAAAATACTCGTATAGTGATTCCCGGAGTATGGGATAGCTAGATTTAAGAATTTGCGTTTCAGATTCTCCCTCCAGATCGCGTTCCTCTGAATTGCCGACGTACTCTCTTTTAAAAAAAGTTACTTGTAGGGAATCGCAGAGCGTAGGGTAGCGAGATTTGAGAGTTTTTTTTTAGATCTTTAATACATGCTCTCGATTTCCTTCTCCCGATTTGCGGACGTACTCTTTTTCTAAAAATACTCCTATAAGGAGTCTCGGAGTATGGTGTAGCTAGATTTAAGAATTTGCGTTTTGGATGCTCCCTCCAGCTCGCTTTCTTTTGATTTTCCGAAGTACTCACTTTTAAAAAAGTTACTTGTAGGGAATCGCAGAGCGAAGGGTAGCGAGATTTGAGAGTTTTTGTTTTAGAGCTTTAATATATGCTCTCATTTGCCTTCCTCTGAATTGCCGACGTACTCGCTTTTAAAAAAAGTTACTTGTAGGGAATCGCAGAGCGAAGGGTAGCGAGATTTGAGAGTTTTTGTTTTAGAGCTTTAATTTATGCTCTCGTTTGCCTTCCTCCGATTTGCCGACGTACTCTTTTTCTAAATATACTCGTATAAGGAGTCTCGAAGTATAGGGTAGCTAGATTTATGAATTTGCGTTTTGGATGCTCCCTCCAGCTCGCCTTCTTTTGATTTAACGAAGTACTCCCTTTTAAAAAAGTTACTTGTAGGGAATCGCAGAGCGAAGGGTAGCGAGATTTGGAAGTTTTTGTTTTAGAGCTTTAATATATGCTCTCGTTTGCCTTCCTCCGATTTGCCGACGTACTCTTTTTCTAAATATACTCGTATAAGGAGTCTCGAAGTATAGGGTAGCTAGATTTATGAATTTGCGTTTTGGATGCTCCCTCCAACTCGCCTTCTTTTGATTTGCCGAAGTACTCACTTTTAAAAAAGTTACTTGTAGGGAATCGCAGAGCGAAGGGTAGCGAGATTTGAGAGTTTTTGTTTTAGAGCTTTAATATATGCTCACATTTGCCTTCCTCTGAATTGCCGACGTACTCTCTTTTAAAACAAGTTACTTGTAGGAAATCACAGAGCGTAGGGTAGCTAGATTTAAAAGTTTTTGTTTTATATCTTTAATATTCGCTCTCGTTCGCCTTCCTCTGAATTGCCGACGTACTCTCTTTTAAAAAAAGTTACTTGTAGGGAATCGCAGAGCGTAGGGTAGCTAGATTTAAGAGTTTTTGTTTTAGTGCTATAATATTCGCTCTCGTTCGCCTTCCTCCGATTTGCCGACATACTCTTTTTTAAAAAAAGTTACTTGTAGGGAATCGCAGAGCGAAGGGTAGCGAGATTTGAGAGTTTTTGTTTTAGAGCTTTAATACATGCTCTCGATTTCCTTCCTCCGATTTGCCGACGTACTCTTTTTCTAAATATACTCGTATAAGGAGTCTCGAAGTATAGGGTAGCTAGATTTATGAATTTGCGTTTTGGATGCTCCCTCCAACTCGCCTTCTTTTGATTTGCCGAAGTACTCACTTTTAAAAAAGTTACTTGTAGGGAATCGCAGAGCGAAGGGTAGCGAGATTTGAGAGTTTTTGTTTTAGAGCTTTAATATATGCTCACATTTGCCTTCCTCTGAATTGCCGACGTACTCTCTTTTAAAACAAGTTACTTGTAGGAAATCACAGAGCGTAGGGTAGCTAGATTTAAAAGTTTTTGTTTTATATCTTTAATATTCGCTCTCGTTCGCCTTCCTCCGATTTGGCGTCATACTTTGATTCTAAAAATACTCGTATAGTGATTCCCGGAGTATGGGATAGCTAGATTTAAGAATTTGCGTTTCAGATTCTCCCTCCAGATCGCGTTCCTCTGAATTGCCGACGTACTCTCTTTTAAAAAAAGTTACTTGTAGGGAATCGCAGAGCGTAGGGTAGCGAGATTTGAGAGTTTTTGTTTTAGAGCTTTAATTTATGCTCTCGTTTGCCTTCCTCCGATTTGCCGACGTACTCTTTTTCTAAATATACTCGTATAAGGAGTCTCGAAGTATAGGGTAGCTAGATTTATGAATTTGCGTTTTGGATGCTCCCTCCAGCTCGCCTTCTTTTGATTTAACGAAGTACTCACTTTTAAAAAAGTTACTTGTAGGGAATCGCAGAGCGAAGGGTAGCGAGATTTGGAAGTTTTTGTTTTAGAGCTTTAATATATGCTCTCGTTTGCCTTCCTCCGATTTGCCGACGTACTCTTTTTCTAAATATACTCTTATAAGGAGTCTCGAAGTATAGGGTAGCTAGATTTATGAATTTGCGTTTTGGATGCTCCCTCCAACTCGCCTTCTTTTGATTTGCCGAAGTACTCACTTTTAAAAAAGTTACTTGTAGGGAATCGCAGAGCGAAGGGTAGCGAGATTTGAGAGTTTTTGTTTTAGAGCTTTAATATATGCTCACATTTGCCTTCCTCTGAATTGCCGACGTACTCTCTTTTAAAACAAGTTACTTGTAGGAAATCACAGAGCGTAGGGTAGCTAGATTTAAAAGTTTTTGTTTTATATCTTTAATATTCGCTCTCGTTCGCCTTCCTCTGAATTGCCGACGTACTCTCTTTTAAAAAAAGTTACTTGTAGGGAATCGCAGAGCGTAGGGTAGCTAGATTTAAGAGTTTTTGTTTTAGTGCTATAATATTCGCTCTCGTTCGCCTTCCTCCGATTTGCCGACATACTCTTTTTTAAAAAAAGTTACTTGTAGGGAATCGCAGAGCGAAGGGTAGCGAGATTTGAGAGTTTTTGTTTTAGAGCTTTAATACATGCTCTCGATTTCCTTCTCCCGATTTGCGGACGTACTCTTTTTCTAAAAATACTCCTATAAGGAGTCTCGGAGTATGGTGTAGCTAGATTTAAGAATTTGCGTTTTGGATGCTCCCTCCAGCTCGCTTTCTGTTGATTTTCCGAAGTACTCACTTTTAAAAAAGTTACTTGTAGGGAATTGCAGAGCGAAGGGTAGCGAGATTTGAGAGTTTTTGTTTTAGAGCTTTAATATATGCTCCCATTTGCCTTCCTCTGAATTGCCGACGTACTCTTTTTTAAAAAAAGTTACTTGTAGGGAATCGCAGAGCGAAGGGTAGCGAGATTTGAGAGTTTTTGTTTTAGAGCTTTAATATATGCTCACATTTGCCTTCCTCTGAATTGCCGACGTACTCTCTTTTAAAACAAGTTACTTGTAGGAAATCACAGAGCGTAGGGTAGCTAGATTTAAAAGTTTTTGTTTTATATCTTTAATATTCGCTCTCGTTCGCCTTCCTCCGATTTGGCGTCATACTTTGATTCTAAAAATACTCGTATAGTGATTCCCGGAGTATGGGATAGCTAGATTTAAGAATTTGCGTTTCAGATTCTCCCTCCAGATCGCGTTCCTCTGAATTGCCGACGTACTCTCTTTTAAAAAAAGTTACTTGTAGGGAATCGCAGAGCGTAGGGTAGCGAGATTTGAGAGTTTTTTTTTAGATCTTTAATACATGCTCTCGATTTCCTTCTCCCGATTTGCGGACGTACTCTTTTTCTAAAAATACTCCTATAAGGAGTCTCGGAGTATGGTGTAGCTAGATTTAAGAATTTGCGTTTTGGATGCTCCCTCCAGCTCGCTTTCTTTTGATTTTCCGAAGTACTCACTTTTAAAAAAGTTACTTGTAGGGAATCGCAGAGCGAAGGGTAGCGAGATTTGAGAGTTTTTGTTTTAGAGCTTTAATATATGCTCTCATTTGCCTTCCTCTGAATTGCCGACGTACTCGCTTTTAAAAAAAGTTACTTGTAGGGAATCGCAGAGCGAAGGGTAGCGAGATTTGAGAGTTTTTGTTTTAGAGCTTTAATTTATGCTCTCGTTTGCCTTCCTCCGATTTGCCGACGTACTCTTTTTCTAAATATACTCGTATAAGGAGTCTCGAAGTATAGGGTAGCTAGATTTATGAATTTGCGTTTTGGATGCTCCCTCCAGCTCGCCTTCTTTTGATTTAACGAAGTACTCACTTTTAAAAAAGTTACTTGTAGGGAATCGCAGAGCGAAGGGTAGCGAGATTTGGAAGTTTTTGTTTTAGAGCTTTAATATATGCTCTCGTTTGCCTTCCTCCGATTTGCCGACGTACTCTTTTTCTAAATATACTCGTATAAGGAGTCTCGAAGTATAGGGTAGCTAGATTTATGAATTTGCGTTTTGGATGCTCCCTCCAACTCGCCTTCTTTTGATTTGCCGAAGTACTCACTTTTAAAAAAGTTACTTGTAGGGAATCGCAGAGCGAAGGGTAGCGAGATTTCAGAGTTTTTGTTTTAGAGCTTTAATATATGCTCACATTTGCCTTCCTCTGAATTGCCGACGTACTCTCTTTTAAAACAAGTTACTTGTAGGAAATCACAGAGCGTAGGGTAGCTAGATTTAAAAGTTTTTGTTTTATATCTTTAATATTCGCTCTCGTTCGCCTTCCTCTGAATTGCCGACGTACTCGCTTTTAAAAAAAGTTACTTGTAGGAAATCACAGAGCGTAGTGTAGCTAGATTTAAGAGTTTTTGTTTTAGTGCTATAATATTCGCTCTCGTTCGCCTTCCTCCGATTTGCCGACATACTCTTTTTTAAAAAAAGTTACTTGTAGGGAATCGCAGAGCGAAGGGTAGCGAGATTTGAGAGTTTTTGTTTTAGAGCTTTAATACATGCTCTCGATTTCCTTCTCCCGATTTGCGGACGTACTCTTTTTCTAAAAATACTCCTATAAGGAGTCTCGGAGTATGGTGTAGCTAGATTTAAGAATTTGCGTTTTGGATGCTCCCTCCAGCTCGCTTTCTTTTGATTTTCCGAAGTACTCACTTTTAAAAAAGTTACTTGTAGGGAATCGCAGAGCGAAGGGTAGCGAGATTTGGAAGTTTTTGTTTTAGAGCTTTAATATATGCTCTCGTTTGCCTTCCTCCGATTTGCCGTCGTACTCTTTTTCTAAATATACTCGTATAAGGAGTCTCGAAGTATAGGGTAGCTAGATTTATGAATTTGCGTTTTGGATGCTCCCTCCAACTCGCCTTCTTTTGATTTGCCGAAGTACTCACTTTTAAAAAAGTTACTTGTAGGGAATCGCAGAGCGAAGGGTAGCGAGATTTGAGAGTTTTTGTTTTAGAGCTTTAATATATGCTCACATTTGCCTTCCTCTGAATTGCCGACGTACTCTCTTTTAAAACAAGTTACTTGTAGGAAATCACAGAGCGTAGGGTAGCTAGATTTAAAAGTTTTTGTTTTATATCTTTAATATTCGCTCTCGTTCGCCTTCCTCTGAATTGCCGACGTACTCTCTTTTAAAAAAAGTTACTTGTAGGGAATCGCAGAGCGAAGGGTAGCGAGATTTGAGAGTTTTTGTTTTAGAGCTTTAATACATGCTCTCGATTTCCTTCTCCCGATTTGCGGACGTACTCTTTTTCTAAAAATACTCCTATAAGGAGTCTCGGAGTATGGTGTAGCTAGATTTAAGAATTTGCGTTTTGGATGCTCCCTCCAGCTCGCTTTCTTTTGATTTTCCGAAGTACTCACTTTTAAAAAAGTTACTTGTAGGGAATTGCAGAGCGAAGGGTAGCGAGATTTGAGAGTTTTTGTTTTAGAGCTTTAATATATGCTCCCATTTGCCTTCCTCTGAATTGCCGACGTACTCTTTTTTAAAAAAAGTTACTTGTAGGGAATCGCAGAGCGAAGGGTAGCGAGATTTGAGAGTTTTTGTTTTAGAGCTTTAATATATGCTCACATTTGCCTTCCTCTGAATTGCCGACGTACTCTCTTTTAAAACAAGTTACTTGTAGGAAATCACAGAGCGTAGGGTAGCTAGATTTAAAAGTTTTTGTTTTATATCTTTAATATTCGCTCTCGTTCGCCTTCCTCCGATTTGGCGTCATACTTTGATTCTAAAAATACTCGTATAGTGATTCCCGGAGTATGGGATAGCTAGATTTAAGAATTTGCGTTTCAGATTCTCCCTCCAGATCGCGTTCCTCTGAATTGCCGACGTACTCTCTTTTAAAAAAAGTTACTTGTAGGGAATCGCAGAGCGTAGGGTAGCGAGATTTGAGAGTTTTTTTTTAGATCTTTAATACATGCTCTCGATTTCCTTCTCCCGATTTGCGGACGTACTCTTTTTCTAAAAATACTCCTATAAGGAGTCTCGGAGTATGGTGTAGCTAGATTTAAGAATTTGCGTTTTGGATGCTCCCTCCAGCTCGCTTTCTTTTGATTTTCCGAAGTACTCACTTTTAAAAAAGTTACTTGTAGGGAATCGCAGAGCGAAGGGTAGCGAGATTTGAGAGTTTTTGTTTTAGAGCTTTAATATATGCTCTCATTTGCCTTCCTCTGAATTGCCGACGTACTCGCTTTTAAAAAAAGTTACTTGTAGGGAATCGCAGAGCGAAGGGTAGCGAGATTTGAGAGTTTTTGTTTTAGAGCTTTAATTTATGCTCTCGTTTGCCTTCCTCCGATTTGCCGACGTACTCTTTTTCTAAATATACTCGTATAAGGAGTCTCGAAGTATAGGGTAGCTAGATTTATGAATTTGCGTTTTGGATGCTCCCTCCAGCTCGCCTTCTTTTGATTTAACGAAGTACTCACTTTTAAAAAAGTTACTTGTAGGGAATCGCAGAGCGAAGGGTAGCGAGATTTGGAAGTTTTTGTTTTAGAGCTTTAATATATGCTCTCGTTTGCCTTCCTCCGATTTGCCGACGTACTCTTTTTCTAAATATACTCGTATAAGGAGTCTCGAAGTATAGGGTAGCTAGATTTATGAATTTGCGTTTTGGATGCTCCCTCCAACTCGCCTTCTTTTGATTTGCCGAAGTACTCACTTTTAAAAAAGTTACTTGTAGGGAATCGCAGAGCGAAGGGTAGCGAGATTTCAGAGTTTTTGTTTTAGAGCTTTAATATATGCTCACATTTGCCTTCCTCTGAATTGCCGACGTACTCTCTTTTAAAACAAGTTACTTGTAGGAAATCACAGAGCGTAGGGTAGCTAGATTTAAAAGTTTTTGTTTTATATCTTTAATATTCGCTCTCGTTCGCCTTCCTCTGAATTGCCGACGTACTCGCTTTTAAAAAAAGTTACTTGTAGGAAATCACAGAGCGTAGTGTAGCTAGATTTAAGAGTTTTTGTTTTAGTGCTATAATATTCGCTCTCGTTCGCCTTCCTCCGATTTGCCGACATACTCTTTTTTAAAAAAAGTTACTTGTAGGGAATCGCAGAGCGAAGGGTAGCGAGATTTGAGAGTTTTTGTTTTAGAGCTTTAATACATGCTCTCGATTTCCTTCTCCCGATTTGCGGACGTACTCTTTTTCTAAAAATACTCCTATAAGGAGTCTCGGAGTATGGTGTAGCTAGATTTAAGAATTTGCGTTTTGGATGCTCCCTCCAGCTCGCTTTCTTTTGATTATCCGAAGTACTCACTTTTAAAAAAGTTACTTGTAGGGAATTGCAGAGCGAAGGGTAGCGAGATTTGAGAGTTTTTGTTTTAGAGCTTTAATATATGCTCTCATTTGCCTTCCTCTGAATTGCCGACGTACTCTTTTTTAAAAAAAGTTACTTGTAGGGAATCGCAGAGCGAAGGGTAGCGAGATTTGAGAGTTTTTGTTTTAGAGCTTTAATATATGCTCTCATTTGACTTCCTCTGAATTGCCGACGTACTCTTTTTTAAAAAAAGTTACTTGTAGGGAATCGCAGAGCGAAGGGTAGCGAGATTTGAGAGTTTTTGTTTTAGAGCTTTAATACATGCTCTCGATTTCCTTCCCCCGATTTGCGGACGTACACTTTTTCTAAAAATACTCCTATAAGGAGTCTCGGAGTATGGTGTAGCTAGATTTAAGAATTTGCGTTTTGGATGCTCCCTCCAGCTCGCCTTCTTTTGATTTGCCGAAGTACTCACTTTTAAAATAGTTACTTGTAGGGAATCGCAGAGCGAAGGGTAGCGAGATTTGAGAGTTTTTGTTTTAGAGCTTTAATATATGCTCTCGTTTGCCTTCCTCCGATTTGCCGACGTACTCTTTTTCTAAATATACTCGTATAGTGATTCTCGGAGTATGGGATAGCTAGATTTAAGAATTTGCGTTTTAGATTCTCCCTCCAGCTCGCGTTCCTCTGAATTTCCGACGTACTCTCTTTTAAAAAAAGTTACTTGTAGGGAATCGCAGAGCGTAGGGTAGCGAGATTTGAGAGTTTTTGTTTTAGAGCTTTAATATATGCTCTCATTCTCCTTACTCCGATTTGCGGACGTACTCTTTTTCTAAAAATACTCCTATGAGTCTCGGAGCGTGGGGTAGCGAGATTTGAGAGTTCTTGTTTTAGAGCTTTAATACATGCTCTCGTTTGCCTTCACCCGATTTGCGGACGTACTCTTTTTCTAAAAATACTCGTATAGTGATTCTCGGAGTATGGGATAGCTAGATTTAAGAATTTGCGTTTTAGATTCTCCCTCCAGCTCGCCTTCTTTTGATATGCCGATGTACTACTTTTAAAAAAGTTACTTGTAGGGAATCGCAGAGAGAAGGGTAGCGAGATTTGAGAGTTTTTGTTTTAGTGCTATAATATTCGCTCTCGTTCGCCTTCCTCCGATTTGCCGATATACTTTCTTTCTAAAAATACTCGTATAATGAGTCTCGGAGTATGGGGTAGCTGGATTTAAGAATTTGCGTTTTGGATGTTCCATCCAGCTCGCCTTCTTTTGATTTGCCGATGTACTCACTTTTAAAAAAGTTACTTGTAGGGAATCGCAGAGCGAAGGGTAGCGAGATTTGAGAGTTTTTGTTTTAGAGCTTTAATATATGCTCTCATTCTCCTTACTCCGATTTGCGGACGTACTCTTTTTCTAAAAATACTCGTATGAGTCTCGGAGCGTGGGGTAGCGAGATTTGAGAGTTCTTGTTTTAGAGCTTTAATACATGCTCTCGTTTGCCTTCACCCGATTTGCGGACGTACTCTTTTTCTAAAAATACTCGTATAGTGATTCTCGGAGTATGGGATAGCTGGATTTAAGAATTTGCGTTTTGGATGTTCCCTCCAGCTCGCCTTCTTTTGATATGCCGATGTACTACTTTTAAAAAAGTTACTTGTAGGGAATCGCAGAGCGAAGGGTAGCGAGATTTGAGAGTTTTTGTTTTAGAGCTTTAATATATGCTCATATTTGCCTTCCTCTGAATTGCCGACGTACTCTCTTTTAAAACAAGTTACTTGTAGGAAATTACAGAGCGTAGGGTAGCTAGATTTAAAAGTTTTTGTTTTATATATTTAATATTCGCTCTCGTTCGCCTTCCTCCGATTTGCCGACATACTTTCATTCTAAAAATACTCGTATAGTGATTCCCGGAGTATGGGATAGCTAGATTTAATAATTTGCGTTTCAGATTCTCCCTCCAGATCGCGTTCCTCTGAATTGCCGACGTACTCTTTTTTAAAAAAAGTTACTTGTAGGGAATCGCAGAGCGAAGGATAGCGAGATTTGAGAGTTTTTGTTTTAGAGCTTTAATACATGCTCTCGATTTCCTTCCCCCGATTTGCGGACGTACACTTTTTCTAAAAATACTCCTATAAGGAGTCTCGGAGTATGGTGTAGCTAGATTTAAGAATTTACGTTTTGGATGCTCCCTCCAGCTCGCTTTCTTTTGATTTTCCGAAGTACTCACTTTTAAAAAGTTACTTGTAGGGAATCGCAGAACGAAGGGTAGCGAGATTTGAGAGTTTTTGTTTTAGAGCTTTAATATATGCTCTCGTTTGCCTTCCTCCGATTTGCCGACGTACTCTTTTTCTAAATATACTCGTATAATGAGTCTCGAAGTATAGGGTAGCTAGATTTATGAATTTGCGTTTTGGATGCTCCCTCCAACTCGCCTTCTTTTGATTTGCCGAAGTACTCACTTTTAAAAAAGTTACTTGTAGGGAATCGCAGAGCGAAGGGTAGCGAGATTTGAGAGTTTTTGTTTTAGAGCTTTAATATATGCTCTCGTTTGCCTTCCTCCGATTTGCCGACGTACTCTTTTTCTAAATATACTCGTATAGTGATTCTCGGAGTATGGGATAGCTAGATTTAAGAATTTGCGTTTTAGATTCTCCCTCCAGCTCGCGTTCCTCTGAATTTCCGACGTACTCTCTTTTAAAAAAAGTTACTTGTAGGGAATCGCAGAGCGTAGGGTAGCGAGATTTGAGAGTTTTTGTTTTAGAGCTTTAATATATGCTCTCATTCTCCTTACTCCGATTTGCGGACGTACTCTTTTTCTAAAAATACTCGTATGAGTCTCGGAGCGTGGGGTAGCGAGATTTGAGAGTTCTTGTTTTAGAGCTTTAATACATGCTCTCGTTTGCCTTCACCCGATTTGCGGACGTACTCTTTTTCTAAAAATACTCGTATAGTGATTCTCGGAGTATGGGATAGCTAGATTTAAGAATTTGCGTTTTAGATTCTCCCTCCAGCTCGCCTTCTTTTGATATGCCGATGTACTACTTTTAAAAAAGTTACTTGTAGGGAATCGCAGAGAGAAGGGTAGCGAGATTTGAGAGTTTTTGTTTTAGTGCTATAATATTCGCTCTCGTTCGCCTTCCTCCGATTTGCCGATATACTTTCTTTCTAAAAATACTCGTATAATGAGTCTCGGAGTATGGGGTAGCTGGATTTAAGAATTTGCGTTTTGGATGTTCCATCCAGCTCGCCTTCTTTTGATTTGCCGATGTACTCACTTTTAAAAAAGTTACTTGTAGGGAATCGCAGAGCGAAGGGTAGCGAGATTTGAGAGTTTTTGTTTTAGACCTTTAATATATGCTCTCATTCTCCTTACTCCGATTTGCGGACGTACTCTTTTTCTAAAAATACTCGTATGAGTCTCGGAGCGTGGGGTAGCGAGATTTGAGAGTTCTTGTTTTAGAGCTTTAATACATGCTCTCGTTTGCCTTCATCCGATTTGCGGACGTACTCTTTTTCTAAAAATACTCGTATAGTGATTCTCGGAGTATGGGATAGCTGGATTTAAGAATTTGCGTTTTGGATGTTCCCTCCAGCTCGCCTTCTTTTGATATGCCGATGTACTACTTTTAAAAAAGTTACTTGTAGGGAATCGCAGAGCGAAGGGTAGCGAGATTTGAGAGTTTTTGTTTTAGAGCTTTAATATATGCTCATATTTGCCTTCCTCTGAATTGCCGACGTACTCTCTTTTAAAACAAGTTACTTGTAGGAAATTACAGAGCGTAGGGTAGCTAGATTTAAAAGTTTTTGTTTTATATATTTAATATTCGCTCTCGTTCGCCTTCCTCCGATTTGCCGACATACTTTCATCCTAAAAATACTCGTATAGTGATTCCCGGAGTATGGGATAGCTAGATTTAATAATTTGCGTTTCAGATTCTCCCTCCAGATCGCGTTCCTCTGAATTGCCGACGTACTCTTTTTTAAAAAAAGTTACTTGTAGGGAATCGCAGAGCGAAGGATAGCGAGATTTGAGAGTTTTTGTTTTAGAGCTTTAATACATGCTCTCGATTTCCTTCCCCCGATTTGCGGACGTACACTTTTTCTAAAAATACACCTATAAGGAGTCTCGGAGTATGGTGTAGCTAGATTTAAGAATTTACGTTTTGGATGCTCCCTCCAGCTCGCTTTCTTTTGATTTTCCGAAGTACTCACTTTTAAAAAGTTACTTGTAGGGAATCGCAGAACGAAGGGTAGCGAGATTTGAGAGTTTTTGTTTTAGAGCTTTAATATATGCTCTCGTTTGCATTCCTCCGATTTGCCGACGTACTCTTTTTCTAAATATACTCGTATAATGAGTCTCGAAGTATAGGGTAGCTAGATTTATGAATTTGCGTTTTGGATGCTCCCTCCAACTCGCCTTCTTTTGATTTGCCGAAGTACTCACTTTTAAAAAAGTTACTTGTAGGGAATCGCAGAGCGAAGGGTAGCGAGATTTGAGAGTTTTTGTTTTAGAGCTTTAATATATGCTCACATTTGCCTTCCTCTGAATTGCCGACGTACTCTCTTTTAAAACAAGTTACTTGTAGGAAATCACAGAGCGTAGGGTAGCTAGATTTAAAAGTTTTTGTTTTATATCTTTAATATTCGCTCTCGTTCGCCTTCCTCCGATATGCCGACATACTTTCATTCTAAAAATACTCGTATAGTGATTCCCGGAGTATGGGATAGCTAGATTTAATAATTTGCGTTTCAGATTCTCCCTCCAGATCGCGTTCCTCTGAATTGCCGACGTACTCTTTTTTAAAAAAAGTTACTTGTAGGGAATCGCAGAGCGAAGGGTAGCGAGATTTCAGAGTTTTTGTTTTAGAGCTTTAATACATGCTCTCGATTTCCTTCCCCCGATTTGCGGACGTACTCTTTTTCTAAAAATACTCCTATGAGGAGTCTCGGAGTATGGTGTAGCTAGATTTAAGAATTTGCGTTTTAGATTCTCCCTCCAGCTCGCGTTCCTCTGAATTTCCGACGTACTCTCTTTTAAAAAAAGTTACTTGTAGGGAATCGCAGAGCGTAGGGTAGCGAGATTTGAGAGTTTTTGTTTTAGAGCTTTAATATATGCTCTCATTCTCCTTACTCCGATTTGCGGACGTACTCTTTTTCTAAAAATACTCGTATGAGTCTCGGAGCGTGGGGTAGCGAGATTTGAGAGTTCTTGTTTTAGAGCTTTAATACATGCTCTCGTTTGCCTTCACCCGATTTGCGGACGTACTCTTTTTCTAAAAATACTCGTATAGTGATTCTCGGAGTATGGGATAGCTAGATTTAAGAATTTGCGTTTTAGATTCTCCCTCCAGCTCGCCTTCTTTTGATATGCCGATGTACTACTTTTAAAAAAGTTACTTGTAGGGAATCGCAGAGAGAAGGGTAGCGAGATTTGAGAGTTTTTGTTTTAGTGCTATAATATTCGCTCTCGTTCGCCTTCCTCCGATTTGCCGATATACTTTCTTTCTAAAAATACTCGTATAATGAGTCTCGGAGTATGGGGTAGCTGGATTTAAGAATTTGCGTTTTGGATGTTCCATCCAGCTCGCCTTCTTTTGATTTGCCGATGTACTCACTTTTAAAAAAGTTACTTGTAGGGAATCGCAGAGCGAAGGGTAGCGAGATTTGAGAGTTTTTGTTTTAGAGCTTTAATATATGCTCTCATTCTCCTTACTCCGATTTGCGGACGTACTCTTTTTCTAAAAATACTCGTATGAGTCTCGGAGCGTGGGGTAGCGAGATTTGAGAGTTCTTGTTTTAGAGCTTTAATACATGCTCTCGTTTGCCTTCACCCGATTTGCGGACGTACTCTTTTTCTAAAAATACTCGTATAGTGATTCTCGGAGTATGGGATAGCTGGATTTAAGAATTTGCGTTTTGGATGTTCCCTCCAGCTCGCCTTCTTTTGATATGCCGATGTACTACTTTTAAAAAAGTTACTTGTAGGGAATCGCAGAGCGAAGGGTAGCGAGATTTGAGAGTTTTTGTTTTAGAGCTTTAATATATGCTCATATTTGCCTTCCTCTGAATTGCCGACGTACTCTCTTTTAAAACAAGTTACTTGTAGGAAATTACAGAGCGTAGGGTAGCTAGATTTAAAAGTTTTTGTTTTATATATTTAATATTCGCTCTCGTTCGCCTTCCTCCGATTTGCCGACATACTTTCATCCTAAAAATACTCGTATAGTGATTCCCGGAGTATGGGATAGCTAGATTTAATAATTTGCGTTTCAGATTCTCCCTCCAGATCGCGTTCCTCTGAATTGCCGACGTACTCTTTTTTAAAAAAAGTTACTTGTAGGGAATCGCAGAGCGAAGGATAGCGAGATTTGAGAGTTTTTGTTTTAGAGCTTTAATACATGCTCTCGATTTCCTTCCCCCGATTTGCGGACGTACACTTTTTCTAAAAATACTCCTATAAGGAGTCTCGGAGTATGGTGTAGCTAGATTTAAGAATTTACGTTTTGGATGCTCCCTCCAGCTCGCTTTCTTTTGATTTTCCGAAGTACTCACTTTTAAAAAGTTACTTGTAGGGAATCGCAGAACGAAGGGTAGCGAGATTTGAGAGTTTTTGTTTTAGAGCTTTAATATATGCTCTCGTTTGCCTTCCTCCGATTTGCCGACGTACTCTTTTTCTAAATATACTCGTATAATGAGTCTCGAAGTATAGGGTAGCTAGATTTATGAATTTGCGTTTTGGATGCTCCCTCCAACTCGCCTTCTTTTGATTTGCCGAAGTACTCACTTTTAAAAAAGTTACTTGTAGGGAATCGCAGAGCGAAGGGTAGCGAGATTTGAGAGTTTTTGTTTTAGAGCTTTAATATATGCTCACATTTGCCTTCCTCTGAATTGCCGACGTACTCTCTTTTAAAACAAGTTACTTGTAGGAAATCACAGAGCGTAGGGTAGCTAGATTTAAAAGTTTTTGTTTTATATCTTTAATATTCGCTCTCGTTCGCCTTCCTCCGATATGCCGACATACTTTCATTCTAAAAATACTCGTATAGTGATTCCCGGAGTATGGGATAGCTAGATTTAATAATTTGCGTTTCAGATTCTCCCTCCAGATCGCGTTCCTCTGAATTGCCGACGTACTCTTTTTTAAAAAAAGTTACTTGTAGGGAATCGCAGAGCGAAGGGTAGCGAGATTTCAGAGTTTTTGTTTTAGAGCTTTAATACATGCTCTCGATTTCCTTCCCCCGATTTGCGGACGTACTCTTTTTCTAAAAATACTCCTATGAGGAGTCTCGGAGTATGGTGTAGCTAGATTTAAGAATTTGCGTTTTGGATGCTCCCTCCAGCTCGCTTTCTTTTGATTTTCCGAAGTACTCACTTTTAAAAAGTTACTTGTAGGGAATCGCAGAACGAAGGGTAGCGAGATTTGAGAGTTTTTGTTTTAGAGCTTTAATATATGCTCTCATTCTCCTTACTCCGATTTGCGGACGTACTCTTTTTCTAAAAATACTCGTATGAGTCTCGGAGCGTGGGGTAGCGAGATTTGAGAGTTCTTGTTTTAGAGCTTTAATACATGCTCTCGTTTGCCTTCACCCGATTTGCGGACGTACTCTTTTTCTAAAAATACTCGTATAGTGATTCTCGGAGTATGGGATAACTAGATTTAAGAATTTGCGTTTTAGATTCTCCCTCCAGCTCGCCTTCTTTTGATATGCCGATGTACTACTTTTAAAAAAGTTACTTGTAGGGAATCGCAGAGCGAAGGGTAGCGAGATTTGAGAGTTTTTGTTTTAGTGCTATAATATTCGCTCTCGTTCGCCTTCCTCCGATTTGCCGACATACTTTCTTTCTAAAAATACTCGTATAATGAGTCTCGGAGTATGGGATAGCTAGATTTAAGAATTTGCGTTTTGGATTCTCCCTCCAGCTCGCGTTCTTCTGAATTGCCGACGTACTCTCTTTTAAAAAAGTTACTTGTAGGGAATCGCAGAGCGTAGGGTAGCGAGATTTGAGAGTTTTTGTTTTAGAGCTTTAATATATGCTCTCATTCTCCTTACTCCGATTTGCGGACGTACTCTTTTTCTAAA
Source organism: Nasonia vitripennis (assembly GCF_009193385.2). Classification (NCBI taxonomy): domain Eukaryota; kingdom Metazoa; phylum Arthropoda; class Insecta; order Hymenoptera; family Pteromalidae; genus Nasonia; species Nasonia vitripennis. The sequence goes on from NW_022279780.1 coordinate 369,485, forward strand.
AATACTCGTATAGTGATTCTCGGAGTATGGGATAGCTGGATTTAAGAATTTGCGTTTTGGATGTTCCCTCCAGCTCGCCTTCTTTTGATTTGCCGATGTACTCACATTTAAAAAAGTTACTTGTAGGGAATCGCAGAGCGAAGGGTAGCGAGATTTGAGAGTTTTTGTTTTAGAGCTTTAATACATGCTCTCGATTTCCTTCCCCCGATTTGCGGACGTACTCTTTTTCTAAAAATACTCCTATAAGGAGTCTCGGAGTATGGTGTAGCTAGATTTAAGAATTTGCGTTTTGGATGCTCCCTCCAGCTCGCTTTCTTTTGATTTTCCGAAGTACTCACTTTTAAAAAGTTACTTGTAGGGAATCGCAGAGCGAAGGGTAGCGAGATTTGAGAGTTTTTGTTTTAGAGCTTTAATATATGCTCACATTTGCCTTCCTCTGAATTGCCGACGTACTCTCTTTTAAAACAAGTTACTTGTAGGAAATCACAGAGCGTAGGGTAGCTAGATTTAAAAGTTTTTGTTTTATATCTTTAATATTCGCTCTCGTTCGCCTTCCTCCGATTTGCCGACATACTTTCATTCTAAAAATACTCGTATAGTGATTCCCGGAGTATGGGATAGCTAGATTTAATAATTTGCGTTTCAGATTCTCCCTCCAGATCGCGTTCCTCTGAATTGCCGACGTACTCTTTTTTAAAAAAAGTTACTTGTAGGGAATCGCAGAGCGAAGGGTAGCGAGATCTGAGAGTTTTTGTTTTAGAGCTTTAATACATGCTCTCGATTTCCTTCCCCCGATTTGCGGACGTACTCTTTTTCTAAAAATACTCGTATAGTGATTCTCGGAGTATGGGATAACTAGATTTAAGAATTTGCGTTTTAGATTCTCCCTCCAGCTCGCCTTCTTTTGATATGCCGATGTACTACTTTTAAAAAAGTTACTTGTAGGGAATCGCAGAGCGAAGGGTAGCGAGATTTGAGAGTTTTTGTTTTAGTGCTATAATATTCGCTCTCGTTCGCCTTCCTCCGATTTGCCGACATACTTTCTTTCTAAAAATACTCGTATAATGAGTCTCGGAGTATGGGGTAGCTGGATTTAAGAATTTGCGTTTTGGATGTTCCCTCCAGCTCGCCTTCTTTTGATTTGCCGATGTACTCAATTTTAAAAAAGTTACTTGTAGGGAATCGCAGAGCGAAGGGTAGCGAGATTTGAGAGTTTTTGTTTTAGAGCTTTAATACATGCTCTCGTTTGCCTTCCTCCGATTTGCCGACATACTTTCTTTCTAAAAATACTCGTATAGTGATTCTCGGAGTATGGGATAGCTAGATTTAAGAATTTGCGTTTTAGATTCTCCCTCCAGCTCGCGTTCCTCTGAATTGCCGACGTACTCTCTTTTAAAAAAAGTTACTTGTAGGGAATCGCAGAGCGTAGGGTAGCGAGATTTGAGAGTTTTTGTTTTAGAGCTTTAATATATGCTCTCATTCTCCTTACTCCGATTTGCGGACGTACTCTTTTTCTAAAAATACTCGTATGAGTCTCGGAGCGTGGGGTAGCGAGATTTGAGAGTTCTTGTTTTAGAGCTTTAATACATGCTCTCGTTTGCCTTCACCCGATTTGCGGACGTACTCTTTTTCTAAAAATACTCGTATAGTGATTCTCGGAGTATGGGATAGCTAGATTTAAGAATTTGCGTTTTAGATTCTCCCTCCAGCTCGCCTTATTTTGATTTGCCGATGTACTCACTTTTAAAAAAGTTACTTGTAGGGAATCGCAGAGCAAAGGGTAGCGAGATTTGAGAGTTTTTGTTTTGGAGCTTTAATACATGCTCTCCATTTCCTTCCCCCGATTTGCGGACGTACTCTTTTTCTAAAAATACTCCTGTAAGGAGTCTCGGAGTATGGGATAGCTAGATTTAAGAATTTGCGTTTTAGATTCTCCATCCAGCTCGCGTTCCTCTGACTTGCTGACGTACTCTCTTTTAAAAAAAGTTACTTGTAGGAAATCACAGAGCGTAGTGTAGCTAGATTTAAGAGTTTTTGTTTTAGTGCTATAATATTCGCTCTCGTTCGCCTTCCTCCGATTTGCCGACATAATTTCTTTCTAAAAATACTCGTATAGTGATTCTCGGAGTATGGGATAGATAGATTTAAGAATTTACGTTTTAGATTCTCCATCCAGCTCGCGTTCCTCTGAATTGCCGACGTACTCTCTTTTAAAAAAAGTTACTTGTAGGGAATCGCAGAGCGTAGGGTAGCGAGATTTGAGAGTTTTTGTTTTAGAGCTTTAATATATGCTCTCATTCTCCTTACTCCGATTTGCGGACGTACTCTTTTTCTAAAAATACTCGTATGAGTCTCGGAGCGTGGGGTAGCGAGATTTGAGAGTTCTTGTTTTAGAGCTTTAATACATGCTCTCGTTTGCCTTCACCCGATTTGCGGACGTACTCTTTTTCTAAAAATACTCGTATAGTGATTCTCGGAGTATGGGATAGCTGGATTTAAGAATTTGCGTTTTAGATTCTCCCTCCGGCTCGCCTTCTTTTGATATGCCGATGTACTACTTTTAAAAAAGTTACTTGTAGGGAATCGCAGAGCGAAGGGTAGCGAGATTTGAGAGTTTTTGTTTTAGTGCTATAATATTCGCTCTCGTTCGCCTTCCTCCGATTTGCCGACATACTTTCTTTCTAAAAATACTCGTATAGTGATTCTCGGAGTATGGGATAGCTAGATTTAAGAATTTGCGTTTTAGATTCTCCCTCCAGCTCGCGTTCCTCTGAATTTCCGACGTACTCTCTTTTAAAAAAAGTTACTTGTAGGGAATCGCAGAGCGTAGGGTAGCGAGATTTGAGAGTTTTTGTTTTAGAGCTTTAATATATGCTCTCATTCTCCTTACTCCGATTTGCGGACGTACTCTTTTTCTAAAAATACTCGTATGAGTATCGGAGCGTGGGGTAGCGAGATTTGAGAGTTCTTGTTTTAGAGCTTTAATACATGCTCTCGTTTGCCTTCACCCGATTTGCGGACGTACTCTTTTTCTAAAAATACTCGTATAGTGATTCTCGGAGTATGGGATAGCTAGATTTAAGAATTTGCGTTTTAGATTCTCCCTCCAGCTCGCCTTCTTTTGATATGCCGATGTACTACTTTTAAAAAAGTTACTTGTAGGGAATCGCAGAGAGAAGGGTAGCGAGATTTGAGAGTTTTTGTTTTAGTGCTATAATATTCGCTCTCGTTCGCCTTCCTCCGATTTGCCGATATACTTTCTTTCTAAAAATACTCGTATAATGAGTCTCGGAGTATGGGGTAGCTGGATTTAAGAATTTGCGTTTTGAATGTTCCATCCAGCTCGCCTTCTTTTGATTTGCCGATGTACTCACTTTTAAAAAAGTTACTTGTAGGGAATCGCAGAGCGAAGGGTAGCGAGATTTGAGAGTTTTTGTTTTAGAGCTTTAATATATGCTCTCATTCTCCTTACTCCGATTTGCGGACGTACTCTTTTTCTAAAAATACTCGTATGAGTCTCGGAGCGTGGGGTAGCGAGATTTGAGAGTTCTTGTTTTAGAGCTTTAATACATGCTCTCGTTTGCCTTCACCCGATTTGCGGACGTACTCTTTTTCTAAAAATACTCGTATAGTGATTCTCGGAGTATGGGATAGCTGGATTTAAGAATTTGCGTTTTGGATGTTCCCTCCAGCTCGCCTTCTTTTGATATGCCGATGTACTACTTTTAAAAAAGTTACTTGTAGGGAATCGCAGAGCGTAGGGTAGCGAGATTTGAGAGTTTTTGTTTTAGAGCTTTAATATATGCTCTCATTCTCCTTACTCCGATTTGCGGACGTACTCTTTTTCTAAAAATACTCGTATGAGTCTCGGAGCGTGGGGTAGCGAGATTTGAGAGTTCTTGTTTTAGAGCTTTAATACATGCTCTCGTTTGCCTTCACCCGATTTGCGGACGTACTCTTTTTCTAAAAATACTCGTATAGTGATTCTCGGAGTATGGGATAGCTGGATTTAAGAATTTGCGTTTTAGATTCTCCCTCCGGCTCGCCTTCTTTTGATATGCCGATGTACTACTTTTAAAAAAGTTACTTGTAGGGAATCGCAGAGCGAAGGGTAGCGAGATTTGAGAGTTTTTGTTTTAGTGCTATAATATTCGCTCTCGTTCGCCTTCCTCCGATTTGCCGACATACTTTCTTTCTAAAAATACTCGTATAGTGATTCTCGGAGTATGGGATAGCTAGATTTAAGAATTTGCGTTTTAGATTCTCCCTCCAGCTCGCGTTCCTCTGAATTTCCGACGTACTCTCTTTTAAAAAAAGTTACTTGTAGGGAATCGCAGAGCGTAGGGTAGCGAGATTTGAGAGTTTTTGTTTTAGAGCTTTAATATATGCTCTCATTCTCCTTACTCCGATTTGCGGACGTACTCTTTTTCTAAAAATACTCGTATGAGTATCGGAGCGTGGGGTAGCGAGATTTGAGAGTTCTTGTTTTAGAGCTTTAATACATGCTCTCGTTTGCCTTCACCCGATTTGCGGACGTACTCTTTTTCTAAAAATACTCGTATAGTGATTCTCGGAGTATGGGATAGCTAGATTTAAGAATTTGCGTTTTAGATTCTCCCTCCAGCTCGCCTTCTTTTGATATGCCGATGTACTACTTTTAAAAAAGTTACTTGTAGGGAATCGCAGAGAGAAGGGTAGCGAGATTTGAGAGTTTTTGTTTTAGTGCTATAATATTCGCTCTCGTTCGCCTTCCTCCGATTTGCCGATATACTTTCTTTCTAAAAATACTCGTATAATGAGTCTCGGAGTATGGGGTAGCTGGATTTAAGAATTTGCGTTTTGAATGTTCCATCCAGCTCGCCTTCTTTTGATTTGCCGATGTACTCACTTTTAAAAAAGTTACTTGTAGGGAATCGCAGAGCGAAGGGTAGCGAGATTTGAGAGTTTTTGTTTTAGAGCTTTAATATATGCTCTCATTCTCCTTACTCCGATTTGCGGACGTACTCTTTTTCTAAAAATACTCGTATGAGTCTCGGAGCGTGGGGTAGCGAGATTTGAGAGTTCTTGTTTTAGAGCTTTAATACATGCTCTCGTTTGCCTTCACCCGATTTGCGGACGTACTCTTTTTCTAAAAATACTCGTATAGTGATTCTCGGAGTATGGGATAGCTGGATTTAAGAATTTGCGTTTTGGATGTTCCCTCCAGCTCGCCTTCTTTTGATATGCCGATGTACTACTTTTAAAAAAGTTACTTGTAGGGAATCGCAGAGCGAAGGGTAGCGAGATTTGAGAGTTTTTGTTTTAGAGCTTTAATATATGCTCATATTTGCCTTCCTCTGAATTGCCGACGTACTCTCTTTTAAAACAAGTTACTTGTAGGAAATTACAGAGCGTAGGGTAGCTAGATTTAAAAGTTTTTGTTTTATATATTTAATATTCGCTCTCGTTCGCCTTCCTCCGATTTGCCGACATACTTTCATTCTAAAAATACTCGTATAGTGATTCCCGGAGTATGGGATAGCTAGATTTAATAATTTGCGTTTCAGATTCTCCCTCCAGATCGCGTTCCTCTGAATTGCCGACGTACTCTTTTTTAAAAAAAGTTACTTGTAGGGAATCGCAGAGCGAAGGATAGCGAGATTTGAGAGTTTTTGTTTTAGAGCTTTAATACATGCTCTCGATTTCCTTCCCACGATTTGCGGACGTACACTTTTTCTAAAAATACTCCTATAAGGAGTCTCGGAGTATGGTGTAGCTAGATTTAAGAATTTACGTTTTGGATGCTCCCTCCAGCTCGCTTTCTTTTGATTTTCCGAAGTACTCACTTTTAAAAAGTTACTTGTAGGGAATCGCAGAACGAAGGGTAGCGAGATTTGAGAGTTTTTGTTTTAGAGCTTTAATATATGCTCTCGTTTGCCTTCCTCCGATTTGCCGACGTACTCTTTTTCTAAATATACTCGTATAAGGAGTCTCGAAGTATAGGGTAGCTAGATTTATGAATTTGCGTTTTGGATGCTCCCTCCAACTCGCCTTCTTTTGATTTGCCGAAGTACTCACTTTTAAAAAAGTTACTTGTAGGGAATCGCAGAGCGAAGGGTAGCGAGATTTGAGAGTTTTTGTTTTAGAGCTTTAATATATGCTCACATTTGCCTTCCTCTGAATTGCCGACGTACTCTCTTTTAAAACAAGTTACTTGTAGGAAATCACAGAGCGTAGGGTAGCTAGATTTAAAAGTTTTTGTTTTATATCTTTAATATTCGCTCTCGTTCGCCTTCCTCCGATATGCCGACATACTTTCATTCCAAAAATACTCGTATAGTGATTCCCGGAGTATGGGATAGCTAGATTTAATAATTTGCGTTTCAGATTCTCCCTCCAGATCGCGTTCCTCTGAATTGCCGACGTACTCTTTTTTAAAAAAAGTTACTTGTAGAGAATCGCAGAGCGAAGGGTAGCGAGATTTCAGAGTTTTTGTTTTAGAGCTTTAATACATGCTCTCGATTTCCTTCCCCCGATTTGCGGACGTACTCTTTTTCTAAAAATACTCCTATAAGGAGTCTCGGAGTATGGTGTAGCTAGATTTAAGAATTTGCGTTTTGGATGCTCCCTCCAGCTCGCTTTCTTTTGATTTTCCGAAGTACTCACTTTTAAAAAGTTACTTGTAGGGAATCGCAGAACGAAGGGTAGCGAGATTTGAGAGTTTTTGTTTTAGAGCTTTAATATATGCTCTCATTCTCCTTACTCCGATTTGCGGACGTACTCTTTTTCTAAAAATACTCGTATGAGTCTCGGAGCGTGGGGTAGCGAGATTTGAGAGTTCTTGTTTTAGAGCTTTAATACATGCTCTCGTTTGCCTTCACCCGATTTGCGGACGTACTCTTTTTCTAAAAATACTCGTATAGTGATTCTCGGAGTATGGGATAACTAGATTTAAGAATTTGCGTTTTAGATTCTCCCTCCAGCTCGCCTTCTTTTGATATGCCGATGTACTACTTTTAAAAAAGTTACTTGTAGGGAATCGCAGAGCGAAGGGTACCGAGATTTGAGAGTTTTTGTTTTAGTGCTATAATATTCGCTCTCGTTCGCCTTCCTCCGATTTGCCGACATACTTTCTTTCTAAAAATACTCGTATAATGAGTCTCGGAGTATGGGGTAGCTGGACTTAAGAATTTGCGTTTTGGATGTTCCCTCCAGCTCGCCTTCTTTTGATTTGCCGATGTACTCACTTTTAAAAAAGTTACTTGTAGGGAATCACAGAGCATAGTGTAGCTAGATTTAAGAGTTTTTGTTTTAGTGCTATAATATTCGCTCTCGTTCGCCTTCCTCCGATTTGCCGACATACTTTCTTTCTAAAAATACTCGTATAGTGATTCTCGGAGTATGGGATAGCTAGATTTAAGAATTTGCGTTTTAGATTCTCCCTCCAGCTCGCGTTCCTCTGAATTGCCGACGTACTCTCTTTTAAAAAAAGTTACTTGTAGGGAATCGCAGAGCGTAGGGTAGCGAGATTTGAGAGTTTTTGTTTTAGAGCTTTAATATATGCTCTCATTCTCCTTACTCCGATTTGCGGACGTACTCTTTTTCTAAAAATACTCGTATAGTGATTCTCGGAGTATGGGATAGCTGGATTTAAGAATTTGCGTTTTGGATGTTCCCTCCAGCTCGCCTTCTTTTGATTTGCCGATGTACTCACATTTAAAAAAGTTACTTGTAGGGAATCGCAGAGCGAAGGGTAGCGAGATTTGAGAGTTTTTGTTTTAGAGCTTTAATACATGCTCTCGATTTCCTTCCCCCGATTTGCGGACGTACTCTTTTTCTAAAAATACTCCTATAAGGAGTCTCGGAGTATGGTGTAGCTAGATTTAAGAATTTGCGTTTTGGATGCTCCCTCCAGCTCGCTTTCTTTTGATTTTCCGAAGTACTCACTTTTAAAAAGTTACTTGTAGGGAATCGCAGAACGAAGGGTAGCGAGATTTGAGAGTTTTTGTTTTAGAGCTTTAATATATGCTCTCATTTGCCTTCCTCTGAATTGCCGACGTACTCGCTTTTAAAAAAAATTACTTGTAGGGAATCGCAGAGCCAAGGGTAGCGAGATTTGAGAGTTTTTGTTTTAGAGCTTTAATACATGCTCTCGATTTCCTTCCCCCGATTTGCGGACGTACTCTTTTTCTAAAAATACTCGTATAGTGATTCTCGGAGTATGGGATAGCTAGATTTAAGAATTTGCGTTTTAGATTCTCCCTCCAGCTCGCCTTCTTTTGATATGCCGATGTACTACTTTTAAAAAAGTTACTTGTAGGGAATCGCAGAGCGAAGGGTAGCGAGATTTGAGAGTTTTTGTTTTAGTGCTATAATATTCGCTCTCGTTCGCCTTCCTCCGATTTGCCGACATACTTTCTTTCTAAAAATACTCGTATAATGAGTCTCGGAGTATGGGGTAGCTGGATTTAAGAATTTGCGTTTTGGATGTTCCCTCCAGCTCGCCTTCTTTTGATTTGCCGATGTACTCACTTTTAAAAAAGTTACTTGTAGGGAATCGCAGAGCGAAGGGTAGCGAGATATAAGAGTTTTTGTTTTAGAGCTTTAATACATGCTCTCGATTTCCTTCCCCCGATTTGCGGACGTACTCTTTTTCTAAAAATACTCCTATAAGGAGTCTCAGAGTATGGGATAGCTAAATTTAAGAATTTGCGTTTTAGATTCTCCATCCAGCTCGCGTTCCTCTGAATTGCTGACGTACTCTCTTTTAAAAAAAGTTACTTGTAGGAAATCACAGAGCGTAGTGTAGCTAGATTTAAGAGTTTTTGTTTTAGTGCTATAATATTCGCTCTCGTTCGCCTTCCTCCGATTTGCCGACATACTTTCTTTCTAAAAATACTCGTATAGTGATTCTCGGAGTATGGGATAGCTAGATTTAAGAATTTGCGTTTTAGATTCTCCCTCCAGCTCGCGTTCCTCTGAATTTCCGACGTACTCTCTTTTAAAAAAAGTTACTTGTAGGGAATCGCAGAGCGTAGGGTAGCGAGATTTGAGAGTTTTTGTTTTAGAGCTTTAATATATGCTCTCATTCTCCTTACTCCGATTTGCGGACGTACTCTTTTTCTAAAAATACTCGTATGAGTCTCGGAGCGTGGGGTAGCGAGATTTGAGAGTTCTTGTTTTAGAGCTTTAATACATGCTCTCGTTTGCCTTCACCCGATTTGCGGACGTACTCTTTTTCTAAAAATACTCGTATAGTGATTCTCGGAGTATGGGATAGCTAGATTTAAGAATTTGCGTTTTAGATTCTCCCTCCAGCTCGCCTTCTTTTGATATGCCGATGTACTACTTTTAAAAAAGTTACTTGTAGGGAATCGCAGGGCGAAGGGTAGCGAGATTTGAGAGTTTTTGTTTTAGTGCTATAATATTCGCTCTCGTTCGCCTTCCTCCGATTTGCCGATATACTTTCTTTCTAAAAATACTCGTATAATGAGTCTCGGAGTATGGGGTAGCTGGATTTAAGAATTTGCGTTTTGGATGTTCCCTCCAGCTCGCCTTCTTTTGATTTGCCGATGTACTCACTTTTAAAAAAGTTACTTGTAGGGAATCGCAGAGCAAAGGGTAGCGAGATTTGAGAGTTCTTGTTTTAGAGCTTTAATACATGCTCTCGTTTGCCTTCACCCGATTTGCGGACGTACTCTTTTTCTAAAAATACTCGTATAGTGATTCTCGGAGTATGGGATAGCTAGATTTAAGAATTTGCGTTTTAGATTCTCCCTCCGGCTCGCCTTCTTTTGATATGCCGATGTACTCACTTTTAAAAAAGTTACTTGTAGGGAATCGCAGAGCGAAGGGTAGCGAGATTTGAGAGTTTTTGTTTTAGAGCTTTAATTTATGCTCTCGTTTGCCTTCCTCCGATTTGCCGACGTACTCTTTTTCTAAATATACTCGTATAAGGAGTCTCGAAGTATAGGGTAGCTAGATTTAAGAATTTGCGTTTTGGATGCTCCCTCCAGCTCGCCTTCTTTTGATTTGCCGAAGTACTCACTTTTAAAAAAGTTACTTGTAGGGAATCGCAGAGCGAAGGATAGCCAGATTTGAGAGTTTTTGTTTTAGAGCTTTAATATATGCTCTCGTTCGCCTTCCTCCGATTTGCCGACATACTTTCTTTCTAAAAATACTCGTATAATGAGTCTCGGAGTATGGGGTAGCTGGATTTAAGAATTTGCGTTTTGGATGTTCCCTCCAGCTCGCCTTCTTTTGATTTGCCGATGTACTCACTTTTAAAAAAGTTACTTGTAGGGAATCGCAGAGCGTAGGGTAGCGAGATTTGAGAGTTTTTGTTTTAGAGCTTTAATACATGCTCTCGATTTCCTTCCCCCGATTTGCGGTCGTACTCTTTTTCTAAAAATACTCCTATAAGGAGTCTCGGAGTATGGTGTAGCTAGATTTAAGAATTTGCGTTTTGGATGCTCCCTCCAGCTCGCTTTCTTTTGATTTTCCGAAGTACTCACTTTTAAAAAGTTACTTGTAGGGAATCGCAGAACGAAGGGTAGCGAGATTTGAGAGTTTTTGTTTTAGAGCTTTAATATATGCTCTCATTTGCCTTCCTCTGAATTGCCGACGTACTCGCTTTTAAAAAAAGTTACTTGTAGGGAATCGCAGAGCCAAGGGTAGCGAAATTTGAGAGTTTGTGTTTTAGAGCTTTAATTTATGCTCTCGTTTGCCTTCCTCCGATTTGCCGACGTACTCTTTTTCTAAATATACTCGTATAAGGAGTCTCGAAGTATAGGGTAGCTAGATTTATGAATTTGCGTTTTGGATGCTCCCTCCAGCTCGCCTTCTTTTGATTTCACGAAGTACTCACTTTTAAAAAAGTTACTTGTAGGGAATCGCAGAGCGAAGGGTAGCGAGATTTGAATGTTTTTGTTTTAGAGCTTTAATATATGCTCTCGTTTGCCTTCCTCCGATTTGCCGACGTACTCTTTTTCTAAATATACTCGTATAAGGAGTCTCGAAGTATAGGGTAGCTAGATTTATGAATTTGCGTTTTGGATGCTCCCCCCAACTCGCCTTCTTTTGATTTGCCGAAGTACTCACTTTTAAAAAAGTTACTTGTAGGGAATCGCAGAGCGTAGGGTAGCGAGATTTGAGAGTTTTTGTTTTAGAGCTTTAATATATGCTGTCATTCTCCTTCCTCCGATTTGCGGACGTACTCTTTTTCTAAATATACTCGTATAAGGAGTCTCGAAGTATAGGGTAGCTAGATTTATGAATTTGCGTTTTGGATGCTCCCTCCAACTCGCCTTCTTTTGATTTGCCGAAGTACTCACTTTTAAAAAAGTTACTTGTAGGGAATCGCAGAGCGAAGGGTAGCGAGATTTGAGAGTTTTTGTTTTAGAGCTTTAATATATGCTCACATTTGCCTTCCTCTGAATTGCCGACGTACTCTCTTTTAAAACAAGTTACTTGTAGGAAATCACAGAGCGTAGGGTAGCTAGATTTAAAAGTTTTTGTTTTATATCTTTAATATTCGCTCTCGTTCGCCTTCCTCCGATATGCCGACATACTTTCATTCTAAAAATACTCGTATAGTGATTCCCGGAGTATGGGATAGCTAGATTTAATAATTTGCGTTTCAGATTCTCCCTCCAGATCGCGTTCCTCTGAATTGCCGACGTACTCTTTTTTAAAAAAAGTTACTTGTAGAGAATCGCAGAGCGAAGGGTAGCGAGATTTCAGAGTTTTTGTTTTAGAGCTTTAATACATGCTCTCGATTTCCTTCCCCCGATTTGCGGACGTACTCTTTTTCTAAAAATACTCCTATAAGGAGTCTCGGAGTATGGTGTAGCTAGATTTAAGAATTTGCGTTTTGGATGCTCCCTCCAGCTCGCTTTCTTTTGATTTTCCGAAGTACTCACTTTTAAAAAGTTACTTGTAGGGAATCGCAGAACGAAGGGTAGCGAGATTTGAGAGTTTTTGTTTTAGAGCTTTAATATATGCTCTCATTCTCCTTACTCCGATTTGCGGACGTACTCTTTTTCTAAAAATACTCGTATGAGTCTCGGAGCGTGGGGTAGCGAGATTTGAGAGTTCTTGTTTTAGAGCTTTAATACATGCTCTCGTTTGCCTTCACCCGATTTGCGGACGTACTCTTTTTCTAAAAATACTCGTATAGTGATTCTCGGAGTATGGGATAACTAGATTTAAGAATTTGCGTTTTAGATTCTCCCTCCAGCTCGCCTTCTTTTGATATGCCGATGTACTACTTTTAAAAAAGTTACTTGTAGGGAATCGCAGAGCGAAGGGTACCGAGATTTGAGAGTTTTTGTTTTAGTGCTATAATATTCGCTCTCGTTCGCCTTCCTCCGATTTGCCGACATACTTTCTTTCTAAAAATACTCGTATAATGAGTCTCGGAGTATGGGGTAGCTGGACTTAAGAATTTGCGTTTTGGATGTTCCCTCCAGCTCGCCTTCTTTTGATTTGCCGATGTACTCACTTTTAAAAAAGTTACTTGTAGGGAATCACAGAGCATAGTGTAGCTAGATTTAAGAGTTTTTGTTTTAGTGCTATAATATTCGCTCTCGTTCGCCTTCCTCCGATTTGCCGACATACTTTCTTTCTAAAAATACTCGTATAGTGATTCTCGGAGTATGGGATAGCTAGATTTAAGAATTTGCGTTTTAGATTCTCCCTCCAGCTCGCGTTCCTCTGAATTGCCGACGTACTCTCTTTTAAAAAAAGTTACTTGTAGGGAATCGCAGAGCGTAGGGTAGCGAGATTTGAGAGTTTTTGTTTTAGAGCTTTAATATATGCTCTCATTCTCCTTACTCCGATTTGCGGACGTACTCTTTTTCTAAAAATACTCGTATAGTGATTCTCGGAGTATGGGATAGCTGGATTTAAGAATTTGCGTTTTGGATGTTCCCTCCAGCTCGCCTTCTTTTGATTTGCCGATGTACTCACATTTAAAAAAGTTACTTGTAGGGAATCGCAGAGCGAAGGGTAGCGAGATTTGAGAGTTTTTGTTTTAGAGCTTTAATACATGCTCTCGATTTCCTTCCCCCGATTTGCGGACGTACTCTTTTTCTAAAAATACTCCTATAAGGAGTCTCGGAGTATGGTGTAGCTAGATTTAAGAATTTGCGTTTTGGATGCTCCCTCCAGCTCGCTTTCTTTTGATTTTCCGAAGTACTCACTTTTAAAAAGTTACTTGTAGGGAATCGCAGAACGAAGGGTAGCGAGATTTGAGAGTTTTTGTTTTAGAGCTTTAATATATGCTCTCATTTGCCTTCCTCTGAATTGCCGACGTACTCGCTTTTAAAAAAAATTACTTGTAGGGAATCGCAGAGCCAAGGGTAGCGAGATTTGAGAGTTTTTGTTTTAGAGCTTTAATACATGCTCTCGATTTCCTTCCCCCGATTTGCGGACGTACTCTTTTTCTAAAAATACTCGTATAGTGATTCTCGGAGTATGGGATAGCTAGATTTAAGAATTTGCGTTTTAGATTCTCCCTCCAGCTCGCCTTCTTTTGATATGCCGATGTACTACTTTTAAAAAAGTTACTTGTAGGGAATCGCAGAGCGAAGGGTAGCGAGATTTGAGAGTTTTTGTTTTAGTGCTATAATATTCGCTCTCGTTCGCCTTCCTCCGATTTGCCGACATACTTTCTTTCTAAAAATACTCGTATAATGAGTCTCGGAGTATGGGGTAGCTGGATTTAAGAATTTGCGTTTTGGATGTTCCCTCCAGCTCGCCTTCTTTTGATTTGCCGATGTACTCACTTTTAAAAAAGTTACTTGTAGGGAATCGCAGAGCGAAGGGTAGCGAGATATAAGAGTTTTTGTTTTAGAGCTTTAATACATGCTCTCGATTTCCTTCCCCCGATTTGCGGACGTACTCTTTTTCTAAAAATACTCCTATAAGGAGTCTCAGAGTATGGGATAGCTAAATTTAAGAATTTGCGTTTTAGATTCTCCATCCAGCTCGCGTTCCTCTGAATTGCTGACGTACTCTCTTTTAAAAAAAGTTACTTGTAGGAAATCACAGAGCGTAGTGTAGCTAGATTTAAGAGTTTTTGTTTTAGTGCTATAATATTCGCTCTCGTTCGCCTTCCTCCGATTTGCCGACATACTTTCTTTCTACAAATACTCGTATAGTGATTCTCGGAGTATGGGATAGCTAGATTTAAGAATTTGCGTTTTAGATTCTCCCTCCAGCTCGCGTTCCTCTGAATTTCCGACGTACTCTCTTTTAAAAAAAGTTACTTGTAGGGAATCGCAGAGCGTAGGGTAGCGAGATTTGAGAGTTTTTGTTTTAGAGCTTTAATATATGCTCTCATTCTCCTTACTCCGATTTGCGGACGTACTCTTTTTCTAAAAATACTCGTATGAGTCTCGGAGCGTGGGGTAGCGAGATTTGAGAGTTCTTGTTTTAGAGCTTTAATACATGCTCTCGTTTGCCTTCACCCGATTTGCGGACGTACTCTTTTTCTAAAAATACTCGTATAGTGATTCTCGGAGTATGGGATAACTAGATTTAAGAATTTGCGTTTTAGATTCTCCCTCCAGCTCGCCTTCTTTTGATATGCCGATGTACTACTTTTAAAAAAGTTACTTGTAGGGAATCGCAGAGCGAAGGGTACCGAGATTTGAGAGTTTTTGTTTTAGTGCTATAATATTCGCTCTCGTTCGCCTTCCTCCGATTTGCCGACATACTTTCTTTCTAAAAATACTCGTATAATGAGTCTCGGAGTATGGGGTAGCTGGACTTAAGAATTTGCGTTTTGGATGTTCCCTCCAGCTCGCCTTCTTTTGATTTGCCGATGTACTCACTTTTAAAAAAGTTACTTGTAGGGAATCACAGAGCATAGTGTAGCTAGATTTAAGAGTTTTTGTTTTAGTGCTATAATATTCGCTCTCGTTCGCCTTCCTCCGATTTGCCGACATACTTTCTTTCTAAAAATACTCGTATAGTGATTCTCGGAGTATGGGATAGCTAGATTTAAGAATTTGCGTTTTAGATTCTCCCTCCAGCTCGCGTTCCTCTGAATTGCCGATGTACTCACTTTTAAAAAAGTTACTTGTAGGGAATCGCAGAGCGAAGGGTAGCGAGATTTGAGAGTTTTTGTTTTAGAGCTTTAATTTATGCTCTCGTTTGCCTTCCTCCGATTTGCCGACGTACTCTTTTTCTAAATATACTCGTATAAGGAGTCTCGAAGTATAGGGTAGCTAGATTTAAGAATTTGCGTTTTGGATGCTCCCTCCAGCTCGCCTTCTTTTGATTTGCCGAAGTACTCACTTTTAAAAAAGTTACTTGTAGGGAATCGCAGAGCGAAGGATAGCCAGATTTGAGAGTTTTTGTTTTAGAGCTTTAATATATGCTCTCGTTCGCCTTCCTCCGATTTGCCGACATACTTTCTTTCTAAAAATACTCGTATAATGAGTCTCGGAGTATGGGGTAGCTGGACTTAAGAATTTGCGTTTTGGATGTTCCCTCCAGCTCGCCTTCTTTTGATTTGCCGATGTACTCACTTTTAAAAAAGTTACTTGTAGGGAATCACAGAGCATAGTGTAGCTAGATTTAAGAGTTTTTGTTTTAGTGCTATAATATTCGCTCTCGTTCGCCTTCCTCCGATTTGCCGACATACTTTCTTTCTAAAAATACTCGTATAGTGATTCTCGGAGTATGGGATAGCTAGATTTAAGAATTTGCGTTTTAGATTCTCCCTCCAGCTCGCGTTCCTCTGAATTGCCGACGTACTCTCTTTTAAAAAAAGTTACTTGTAGGGAATCGCAGAGCGTAGGGTAGCGAGATTTGAGAGTTTTTGTTTTAGAGCTTTAATATATGCTCTCATTCTCCTTACTCCGATTTGCGGACGTACTCTTTTTCTAAAAATACTCGTATAGTGATTCTCGGAGTATGGGATAGCTGGATTTAAGAATTTGCGTTTTGGATGTTCCCTCCAGCTCGCCTTCTTTTGATTTGCCGATGTACTCACATTTAAAAAAGTTACTTGTAGGGAATCGCAGAGCGAAGGGTAGCGAGATTTGAGAGTTTTTGTTTTAGAGCTTTAATACATGCTCTCGATTTCCTTCCCCCGATTTGCGGACGTACTCTTTTTCTAAAAATACTCCTATAAGGAGTCTCGGAGTATGGTGTAGCTAGATTTAAGAATTTGCGTTTTGGATGCTCCCTCCAGCTCGCTTTCTTTTGATTTTCCGAAGTACTCACTTTTAAAAAGTTACTTGTAGGGAATCGCAGAACGAAGGGTAGCGAGATTTGAGAGTTTTTGTTTTAGAGCTTTAATTTATGCTCTCGTTCGCCTTCCTCCGATTTGCCGACATACTTTCTTTCTAAAAATACTCGTATAGTGATTCTCGGAGTATGGGATAGCTAGATTTAAGAATTTGCGTTTTAGATTCTCCCTCCAGCTCGCGTTCCTCTGAATTTCCGACGTACTCTCTTTTAAAAAAAGTTACTTGTAGGGAATCGCAGAGCGTAGGGTAGCGAGATTTGAGAGTTTTTGTTTTAGAGCTTTAATATATGCTCTCATTCTCCTTACTCCGATTTGCGGACGTACTCTTTTTCTAAAAATACTCGTATGAGTCTCGGAGCGTGGGGTAGCGAGATTTGAGAGTTCTTGTTTTAGAGCTTTAATACATGCTCTCGTTTGCCTTCACCCGATTTGCGGACGTACTCTTTTTCTAAAAATACTCGTATAGTGATTCTCGGAGTATGGGATAGCTAGATTTAAGAATTTGCGTTTTAGATTCTCCCTCCAGCTCGCCTTCTTTTGATATGCCGATGTACTACTTTTAAAAAAGTTACTTGTAGGGAATCGCAGGGCGAAGGGTAGCGAGATTTGAGAGTTTTTGTTTTAGTGCTATAATATTCGCTCTCGTTCGCCTTCCTCCGATTTGCCGATATACTTTCTTTCTAAAAATACTCGTATAATGAGTCTCGGAGTATGGGGTAGCTGGATTTAAGAATTTGCGTTTTGGATGTTCCCTCCAGCTCGCCTTCTTTTGATTTGCCGATGTACTCACTTTTAAAAAAGTTACTTGTAGGGAATCGCAGAGCAAAGGGTAGCGAGATTTGAGAGTTCTTGTTTTAGAGCTTTAATACATGCTCTCGTTGCCTTCACCCGATTTGCGGACGTACTCTTTTTCTAAAAATACTCGTATAGTGATTCTCGGAGTATGGGATAGCTAGATTTAAGAATTTGCGTTTTAGATTCTCCCTCCGGCTCGCCTTCTTTTGATATGCCGATGTACTCACTTTTAAAAAAGTTACTTGTAGGGAATCGCAGAGCGAAGGGTAGCGAGATTTGAGAGTTTTTGTTTTAGAGCTTTAATTTATGCTCTCGTTTGCCTTCCTCCGATTTGCCGACGTACTCTTTTTCTAAATATACTCGTATAAGGAGTCTCGAAGTATAGGGTAGCTAGATTTAAGAATTTGCGTTTTGGATGCTCCCTCCAGCTCGCCTTCTTTTGATTTGCCGAAGTACTCACTTTTAAAAAAGTTACTTGTAGGGAATCGCAGAGCGAAGGATAGCCAGATTTGAGAGTTTTTGTTTTAGAGCTTTAATATATGCTCTCGTTCGCCTTCCTCCGATTTGCCGACATACTTTCTTTCTAAAAATACTCGTATAATGAGTCTCGGAGTATGGGGTAGCTGGATTTAAGAATTTGCGTTTTGGATGTTCCCTCCAGCTCGCCTTCTTTTGATTTGCCGATGTACTCACTTTTAAAAAAGTTACTTGTAGGGAATCGCAGAGCGAAGGGTAGCGAGATTTGAATGTTTTTGTTTTAGAGCTTTAATATATGCTCTCGTTTGCCTTCCTCCGATTTGCCGACGTACTCTTTTTCTAAATATACTCGTATAAGGAGTCTCGAAGTATAGGGTAGCTAGATTTATGAATTTGCGTTTTGGATGCTCCCCCCAACTCGCCTTCTTTTGATTTGCCGAAGTACTCACTTTTAAAAAAGTTACTTGTAGGGAATCGCAGAGCGTAGGGTAGCGAGATTTGAGAGTTTTTGTTTTAGAGCTTTAATATATGCTGTCATTCTCCTTCCTCCGATTTGCGGACGTACTCTTTTTCTAAAAATACTCGTATAAGGAGTCTCGAAGTATAGGGTAGCTAGATTTAAGAATTTGCGTTTTGGATGCTCCCTCCAGCTCGCTTTCTTTTGATTTGCCGACGTACTCACTTTTAAAATAGTTACTTGTAGGGAATCGCAGAGCGAAGGGTAGCGAGATTTGAGAGTTTTTGTTTTAGAGCTTTAATATATGCTCTCGTTT